>NC_052667.1:5272826-5574021 GCF_016802725.1 Solenopsis invicta
CTTCGCGGTGAATGGTACACGATACCTTATTATAGGCCACGTGCGTTTACACAGCGGCACGTACATACATCGAACGCTTACTTCTTGTCTATGATCGATTTAATCGTGAAAAACGAAAGCTAGAATTTTATTACATTTAGTTTTATCTTCTCCCTTAGAAAAAAAATGCTTGATCGCTTAGATATTTTCTTAAATTTTGTTATATCCGTTTGTATGTTGTCCTCGCCAGATTAAAGGATGTACAAAACATTTCTCGAAACAATTATAAGAAGAAATTACAGATTGTTTTATATTGCATTTAAAAGTAGCAAAAAAATTGGCGGAGATTTTCTATCTGGTTAAAAAAAATCATGTGTTCTAATGAAAATATAATTAATAATGAAATAATGAAAAAAATCTGAATTTTTTTATTTATAGTACTTTAAATATTCAAAATGATTTATGCAATGTTTCATTGCGATGTAGTTCTGTAAATAAAACTTTGTATAAATCATCTTGAAAACTTAAAGTATAGTACTTACACAAAAATTGAGATTTTTCTTAATGTTGTAACAAACAATTTAGTTTATAATAACAAATTTAATAACTTATAAAAATATATTATTAACTAAAAATATAATTTTATTTACACAATTTTCACACACACATACATATATATATATATATATATAGTTTATGTGAAGTGTATATTAAACACATTTTCAAGTTTTATTTACTTTGCAAGGACCGTTGTTCGATACATAATTATCTTAAAAACGCAGTTTTAAATTATGAAGTCATTTTTTAAATATTTAAATTCTTCCTTAATATTTGTTGAATAAATTAAGATTCGTGCCGTAAACATACAAGTAAACGCACGTGTGCGATGCGATTAAGAACGATTAAGAGATGAAAAAAAAAAAAGGGAACGAACACACGCCGTGCCACCGCGGTTCCCGAGGCATCGCGAGAGAAAGGACGAGAGAAAAGTCAAGGAGCGGAGAGCGTGCGAAAGCGATTCCCGTCGCGCGTGGAATTATTGTCCGTCGGGCGGTTTAATCGTCGGTAACGAGCAACCGTTCGACGATACTTGCTCCGTCGTAGTGTCTACGACCGTGGCCGTGGAAAGACAATAAAACGGAATCGACACAACGGGGGGAAATGCGGTATCTGAGTATCTTGATAGGCGTAATTGTCCTTCTTCTCGCGTTATCGGCGCGGGACGATCTCTCGCGAGGAGCGGCGATAATACGCACCGGGATACCGCCGCCGCGCGCCGCCGCCGCCTCCGTCGTCGTCGGCGTCGTCGTTTCCTCTCTCGACGCGTCGATCGAGCCATCTTCCATCTCCCGTTTGCGACTCGCGGATTTACGAACTCAACCGTACGCGAACCGTAAGGATAAACCGTTGGAAAGCCTTTCCCGTGAGAGAGTCTCTTTGGTCGCGGAAAGGATCGGAGTCGGGCGAGTTCCACGACCTGACGAGACGCTCCTTCGCGCAGATGCGTTTGTATGTACGATGCCGCGGCGTCGAACGATGCCGGGAAACGAACGAAAACGTAATAAGCGCGCGGCTTAAGTACCGCACTTGCGTCAACGACGCGCGGTCGTTGCTGCATGATTCATGATTTAACGTTAAGGCCTATTATCTCGGTATAATTGGTTAGGTGTGGTTTATATATACGTGCCTACGTGACTTTCTAATAACATAATTGCCCGAAGCTATCTGCACATATTACAGATTTCGGGTTAGCGCGTTCAAAGGTTAATAACGTGTGAGCGCGCGCGCGCCCGCGAATGGCTTATTTAGTGTGCGAAATGCGTTTGTTGTTGGAACGCGTCCCGCGTCGTCGCGAAAAAGCCACGGGCAACAATTAAATGTTTGAACGCGGTCACATATCTTGAAATTCCAACGTGCGCTTTCATCAATCAAGATGTCAGTTCTCGTATAGAAATCTCGTCCTTTATCGCTTAATCATCCTCCAATTATTTTCTGAGAATTCCTCTGTCATTCATAGCAATTTAATCTTTATTGATGCGTCATAAGTGCGCCATTTTTATCTCCCTCTTTTTTTTTCATGCACGGGAATTTGCCAGTATTTATTTGTGCGCTCGTTGCATTTTTTTTTCTTTTTTTTTTCCAATAATTTATGAAGAATGTCGTCGGATAAAATCTCGGTTCTTCGAAATTGCAGCTGGCGCGATTTGTGAGAATAAGTTCTTCGATTCTTCGATCGAAGTTCTTGCACCTGGTAAGGATGTCGCCATATCGGCAAGAAGAATTGAAACGTGAAATTTTGTTTGCTCGCATTGCCTCGTCGCGACGGCGGCGCGGCGGCGGGCGGCGTGTACGTTGTTCCGCGTGTCCTGTTAGCCGTGGGACAGCCGGCGTATCCGCGAGGGATCTACGAGAGCAAACAGTGCGCTAATTAGATTTCCACCTGCCAAGCGCACAGCGCAGAGCAGAGCAGAGCAGAGCAGCGCAGCGCAGCGCAGCTCAGCGCGCGGCTCAAGGCGAATGCACTTGCCGCCGCGCGCACGGTGTTGCGCAGCGCAAGGAGAAGCAGTCTAGTGTATGTACGGAAGCGACCGGTTAACCGGCTGCTTGATTTCAGTCGACAGTCACTCGATTACGAACACGAACGACGGAACCATATGTCGACGATCGAGCGGATTGCTAGGATTTTGCGGCGAGACGGCGGCGGCGACCATCTGCGAAAGGCATTAATGTGCCGGTTCGTAACGGCTGATTTTGCTTACGTAACTTGTCGATTCGTTTATTATCGAGATTTTATTCAACCAGATTTTATCCATGCTGGAAGCTCATAATGTAATGGCGCAAGGAATTATGCGAAATAAAATTGCTTTAACGTTAGAGAGTTAAATGAAGGAAGATAAATGAATAGGATATTTCAAAAGTATTTTAAAGAACAATTTAATGTACGATAGTCTACGCGGTTCACGTTTTACTTCAATCTTCTCGGACACTTTTCGATATCTTATTTTTTTGGCAAAAAAATCTCAGGTTCAACTGCATTATTTAGAATATTTTATTATAATTACTATTATTTATATACTGAAGCATATATTATCATTAATTAACAGATTTGCTATAGGAGATTTTATCTCGTTATATTTGTCACTGTTAAATTTACAGTTATCGTAAAATTCATTTAATTAATGTAGCATAGTTTTATAAAGGCGAAACTGATACAACGAATTCGTGAAAGTTCAATCATGAATACTAAAAGAGTATTTAAGATATTAAAATATTTTGCGTCTGACTCCATTTTTTAAATACTTAAAAATGTTTTAATTTTAAATATTTAGATTTAAGATATTAAAACGTTTAAAATCGAAATCGTCAACAAATTTAAACATTTTTAGTATTTCTGCCATTTAAAACATTTGTCAGTAATTAAAAAAATGGAGAAAGAAATGAAACACTTTGATATCCTCAAATTAAACATTTAAAACCGAAATCTTTAAGAAATTTAAACATTTAAAATGTTTCTACCGTTTAAAACATTTTTTAGTATTTAAAAAACGGAGAAAGAAATGAAACATTATGCTATCCTAAAATGAAACAGTTATTTTTGAGTGTAGGTAGGTGACGCTCGAACAATATTCGATCGCATTAATTCTGACGGTGAAAGATCTCTAAAGGCGATCAGCATTCCTTCCGAAGTGTGCTCATCGCGTCGTGTACGCCGCACGAGAATCTGCGTGGGGTTGCGTGAGAACTCTAGGGAGGGGACGTTTGCCATTTGCGACAGAAGCAGGTAGGCAGACAATCGCGTGTCATCGGGTGCAAATTAAGGCTGACGCCATCCTCCGCGGCACGCGCCCGGAGACCCCGATTTTAAAATTCACTTTCGTCACATTCGCCGCCCTCGAGTGAATACAGCTAACCCTGCGGCGGTCCAAGAGATATTGATGGACGTCGATAGGTTTAAAAGTGCGTTATTTCGAGGCACGTGAAACTTGCACAAAAGAAATTCTCTATAATTTTTATATCGCACTTTTAATTAAACCTAAATTTATATGAATACAAATATAAATTTATATAAATTAGAAATGTACAGAAATAACAATTTTGCTGAAATACAGAAAATAATTATGTTGAACAATTTAAAAAATTGTTTAGGATATGTTTAACTTGATTGTTGGAATGTCAAAACTGTTTGACAAATGTTTGCAGTAACATTATCACGCTCAACATAAAATTATTTTCTGATCTATCTAAATCTAGCCACATTTTTTGATGTTATAATAAAATTCTTTTCGAATGATTGTATAAATTTAAGTAATTCTCATTGCTATTGCACATAATAGCAATGTCTATTATCATAATTTATTTATTTGCCTTAAATCATATTAGTATGTACAATTGAGAAGACAGCTGTTACTTCTACGATCGTTTGACTTGTGAGCGAGTTTTAATTCAATCGAACTGCACTCGACGATTCGTCGTCAGTTTCAGGAAACCGTTGTCATTGAAACCGTTGTCATTGTGACGCCATATGCCACAGATCAGGTTGTCGCGCATATCAGTAGCATTTTCGTTGAACCATTCGAGAATTCTTAAAGCAAAACGACACGTTGCGTGCAGGTGCGCATTTTATCGAACTCGATAGGTTGATCCACTTTTCGCGTTCATGTTGCTGCGCCTCGAAGATTTATCTATCGGTATAACTAATCTCTGCCTCTCTGCCTCTCAGGTGCTCCCATCAGTGGGTTGGTTTCTCGAGGTCGCTCTATCGAAGCTTTTATTAATGACGAGAGTACATCCGAGCGAGATTTATCTGATATAATATGTCATTCGCGTCCAAGTGTATCACTGATAAGCCCGATGGTTCAACTAGTTCGGTAACCGATTGGAGTAAAGATAAAGCACAGTAGTTACATGCCTATGGCAGTGCCCTGCACATCCGCTATTCTATTTATAATATTTTATTCATATTATAACGTTGAATGAATCTTGAGTCGCAGTGAACATCGCAAAATCTAATAAACACTGGACATTCCACACTGAGAGAAATCGTTTGGTAAGAGCAACTAACGTTTGGTTGAATAGTGATCAATTGAATTTTGTAGTTACTGCGCAGAAAAAAATTTAGCATTAAATCGACAATTCATTGTTTCATATATAAGCAAGAATATAAAATCTTTTTGGAAGAATTTATAATCTTAAACAGACGTAATTTACTTACGTGAAGAGACAAATTTTTTCCACGTAAACAAATTATGTCTGTTTAAGATTACAAATTCTTACAAGATTTTACATTTTTGCTTATGTATGAAACAATAAATTGTTGATTTGATACCAAAAACTTAGTTACATTTAACAAAACTTTTTGTAATTTGTTGTATGAAAATAATTATTTGGTTAAGGCTTTGACCAAAACAAATTGTTTGGTCAAAGCAACTATATATTTATTGTAGTAATAATAACTATAAACTCATTTGATCACTATTCAAGCAAATATTAGTTGATTTTATCAAACATTTTTCTCAGTGCATAAATGTAAATGTTTATAAATTTATCTAGAAAATTATTGAGCACAAAGATCTGCTTTCGATCGGTATAGCCGTTTTCGTTATTTAAATGTGTTAGAAAAAAAAATTTTATTACATTTAAGTGCATCTAAATAAATTGCATTTCGTATTGTATGCACATAAGTCAATGAAAGTATCAGCTACAATGGCATTCGATGTGTTGAACGATGTGGAGGATGAACGCCGATTAAACTGCCGACAATAAAAAGAAATGAACGGCATGTTCGAAAAATCGTGAACATCGAAATTGAAATATCGTACAACTGCGTATGTCATGTTTCTCGGCTTGAAATTAATTTGGATCAAGTAACGGTAGAGCGAAAAAGCAGGGACCCTTTCCGACAAGCGTATGAATCGACACTCGTAATTTCGCGTGCGAATTTAACGTACGACGTACGTACCGTGCACACCGATCCGTAACGAGGCACAATTAATTTACATCGATATTTGCGGGGAATATTTATTTCGCTTGCTAACGGATTAATAAATTCCAGCTGCCGCGTCACGAGTCAGAGAGGACGCACCGAAAAAAAGAGTAGGTTGGTAAGTAGCCACCAAATAAATACGAAGTGAAATAATGCCGATTAAATCTTTGGTTAATATAATCAAAAATAATTTTATTTTTTTTTAAATATTTTGTAAATATTACTGAATATTCAAAAAAGTAAAATTATTTTTGATCATATTAACCGAACGTTTAATTGACGTTATTTCACTCAATATTTGGTAGCCACTACCAAACTCTTTTTTTTCAGCGCACCAAGAGGAGATCCATCACATTGTGCGCATGGTGCGAAGGCTCTTTTCACTTATTTGTCTGAGGATTTGTTAATCCAGCTGCTCCTAATCCCATATGTGTACATAGTTACTGCTCGCAACGCGATTACGGCCATAATTCATAACTGACGTGATTGCGTCACCCTCGATACATCATCGTAACTGGCGAGGTATATACGGGAAGCAGCTCGTCGTTTCTACGACGCTGATATCTTTCGCTAATGTTCGTATTTATTTGAATGGTAATATGTTGTTATCGTGTCTTTTACATATTTTTATATACATCTAATGCAGAGCCTAAGTGATCGCGAATAAGTAGCTCGACTCCTGTCGAAAGAATTTTGTAAATTCCGGGCTCGAAGTCAGTTGAGAAGAAAAGAAAAAAGAATGTTATTAATACTCGGCCTGCTCGGCCTGCTTATAACTCTTTGAATTTAAATTTTTGCGTCTCCGAAGCACTCTATTCGTATGCGGGTATGCAACCGTAAAAGCACCGGCATGCATAAAAAAGGGCCGCGCACGATCGAAAATAGCCGAGCGCTATAAAAATAGCGCTTACCTCGGCGGCGCAGCGCGCGGCGGCCGATGAAATTTCGCGCGATATATTACATTTTCATGAAGTTAACGAAACCGAATCGCGCGTACGCGGCCGTTCTTAACCTGGAATGCGAAGGATCGCGAGCGGATCGCGCCGCGCGCCGCTCGCTCAACGGGGCTTGTCAAGGTGGTTCGGATGACAGAGGCTGAGTCATTCTCTCTCTCGATCGTTCGCGGTTACATTTCGCCTCGGCGAGATATACGATTTCGCGAAAAAACGCGATTCGTTCGGCGAATCCTCCGAGCGAGCTCCGACCGCGAATTCCGGTGGAACCCTCGTTTTAAGCATCACGACGTTGTCGCAAGGACAAGCAATATTAATATCGTTCGCTCGGGTTACCTTGGAGGATTTTCAGTCGATTAATAAAATGAGGATAATAAGAGGAGAATCCGCGGCGGGGGTTGCTCGGGTACATACTACTGGGTAGCTATTACCCGCTATTCATCGGGCGATTCGCGCGAGGCAACCTTCGGGATTGGTAGGCGAGGTCATCCTCGGTGCATGTACACTGCTACCGTGAAGCTCTCTCGTTCACGGGCCAAATATGGACTACGCCTTGGGAACGATCGCGTGCCGCTGAACGAACGGCAAAGGGGAGAGAAAAAAAAAAGGAAATCGTAACGCACGCACACCACCGTCATCGGAATTATGATGTACGCAGCCGGATGATGTTATTTTCTGGATGGATTGTACGAACCGTTTCTTTGCATCCGACTATAAATAGCGATACCGGCGACGACGCCGAGAGATCACGAACGGATTGCGCAACGCGCAAAAAGATCCGCCGTGTCGTCGTCGCGAGATCTCGCACGCGATCGACGCGGAAGGCGGAAAAACTGATCGCGACCGTGTCGTATTCTAAATGAAAACGAGAGATGACGACGTCGACGACGACGAGTCGGTGCCGCTGCCTTGGAAAGGTCACGAGGAGGCGGCTGGAGAGTTCGCGACGGTGTGGTTTCACCGATATACGATGGAGGATAATGACGTGAGGGAGCCAGAACAAGCGAAGAATGCGAATGTACGTCGAGACTCGCTTTTGCCGAACGGTGAAAGCGATTCTCCATTAATGCTGCTCTCTGTGAAGGACCTGAAACACTCGTGCGTATATGTGTGCTCGAACCCCGCGGACTTCCGGTCGGAGCACCTCGGACGTGTACCTATGCGAGATAAAAGAAACGTTGAGACTTTCATAACCGTAAGAAATAACACACTAGATGACGGATGAAAAGCACTTCTCTTGCTCGTTCAACAATCAATAATCGTTTTCGCTATATACGATTTCCTGACGACGAAAGTAAAAATTATGAAGAGCAATCTCCAGCCACGATTGAGAACAATCGGTCGATAAACAACTGATGAAATTTGAGAGAAAGTCTATCTCGCGAGAATCAATCGAGGATCATATAATCCAATTGAGTTTTGGAAAATTAAACAATGATTTTTTTTTTTAATTGAAATTGATATAATTTAACATCGATATAATTTAATTTCTATCACCGACCATCGGACTAATCTCCATTCATGATAAGACTGAATTTTTTCTATTCCGTATATTTGTATTGAAGAGGACACGAACGCGTGTTGACGCGCGTTTACACGAATGATCTCGTTGTATATATTAATCGACGATAAATTAAATCGTTTTATGCGCAATAAGTACAGCGCAGGCTCAAGAAGACTATTGCATTTTATTATTTGTTATTCTCAGAGCCTTACTTAATTTTAATTTAATTATTTTCTAGGACTTCTGTTTCTCTAATTAGGAACAGTAATTGTTCATTAATTCACTCATTCGTTGATCTCGATTGAAAGCCGCGGCACCGGGAGATATCGCATTGTTTCGCGACTCTATCATCGCTCATTTGTAAACAGGATCGGGAATTAGGTGGGACAACGTAGGCGAGATATCTTGGAGAATCCGTTGGAGATCCTGTTGAACGATGGAGCCGCGGGTTGTAATCGTGATCCTTCGAGGCGGTCTTATCTGTATATAACTGTACCTTGTTCGCAGTTTACCGTCACCGCCGTCGCCGTCGCCGCCGACTTATTACCTATTCGCGCACATCTCCGCTGCGATCGCCGGTCATCGATCGTCAACGCGCCCCCTTTTTTTTTCTCTCTCTCTCTCTCTTCGCGGCAACCTCGATTTTTGTCGAATATCCGATTAGCTTTACATAACGGAGCGCACATAATCCATTTCCGTTACGTGATAGGATAACGTCGGTCCTTGAACGTGACATTGGCGATTTCTAATGACGGCGTTTGAAGGAAATTGCATGCTGTTAGTTCTTCGTTCGATCGATCATTTAGGATCGACCCGTTGGAATTTACAGAACGCAATAAAACGCGGAGTGTGATTTATTATCAATAGCATAATATGTGATTATGAAACACGAGTTTTTTTTTCATTATTACGACGTAAATGTGTCACAATATTATATTTTTATCTATTTTATTTATTTGTTTTTTCTAGTTTATCATGAAAATATGGAATACGAAATAGCTTCTGTACGTAGAGCTCGTCGATGCAATCTTGGTAGAGTTTTATGAAAATTATACAGAATTAAAATCAACTAAATTTTTCAATTCGATTAAATTTTTTTCAGTTGAAAAAAAATTATGTATTTGAATTAAAACAATTTTAAACAATTATATATTTAACTTAAGTAAATACTTGAACTGAAGAAATTCAATCAAATTGACAAATTTAGACCGATTAACAATTTTTTTCTCAATGTATTTATAAAAAAAAAATTGTCTCAAACCCTGACGATCAAAACGATTCGATTTTCACAAAACGTTAAGGTGGATTTGTATTACATTTATATCGCGCGGGGTATACCTTTGCTTCCACAGAGAACGAGCAAAGAGTAAGCCGTAATTGAGCAAGAAATTGCCAAAAAATCGCGGGCCGTACGTCACGTGCTGTAAGGACGTGACCGTAATTCTTCGAGGTGGTCTTATCCCTGTAACTGTACTGTCGACAGCGGTCCACCAACGATTGCCTATCCGCAGCTACTATTAGCGATTTTCCCGTTAGGATAAATACGTGCCGGGCGCCACACAGGATCTCGGCGATTAACGGCCGATTAACCGTGGCGCGCGCGGTCGTCTTGAGATTTTATGGAAAATATCTGTCGTGGAATTTTACAACTGTCCCTTCTTTCTCCAACTCCCTCCCCCCTCTCTCTCTCTCTCTATCTTCTGACCGCATTGTGTTATTGCTCGCACTGTGTTATTGCTGCGTGTTAACGCGTGATCGAATCGTCGTCGACACAGTGTTCTCTCGTCGTTGTGTTCCTCCAATCTATCTACTTTCCACCATCCTCCCCGTCGCCCCGACGAATCCTTTCGAACGACGGCGAATTCCTGCGGTGGTCGTAGCTTTCAAATTAGACACAGAATAGCGGAACTCTTACGATCGTATGTTATACGCGTATGTACCGCTTCTTCTGCGAAGTCTCGTATATATACCCCTCATCATTTCCCTCGCGCGAGAGAGTCCTTTACGCATACACGCGCGCGCGGCTGAAGTTTATCACGGTGCTTTTTCTTCGCAAATGAATTCTCTCACTCTGGCGAATCCCGGATTCGCCGAGTTTATAAAAGTCTCATCGGGGTCGCGTGTGCAATTATTCAGTCAATTGCAGGGATTTCCTGGTTAATCTCGATTAACTGTTAATTGACGTTGGTGGAAACGGCCGGAAGCCGGCCGTGAGTAGCGTAATATTGAAGGCTCGCATTTATAATGAGTGGTAATGCGCGCCGAGTTCTTACTCGGACAATTAAAAATCCCAGTCATTAGCAGTGTACATTCATTCGTCCGTGTAAACTCGCTCGGGAATCTTGTTCGGGTGGAAATTTAGGATCCATTTGCGGTAATTCAAATGTTGCTTTACAAACGTGAATTTGTAAGATGAAAGAAGAACACAAAATTTAATAATATATACAAAAACTTGGGGCTATAAAATTTATCAACACACGTGTATAAATAAATTTATTTCTCTTTACCCTTGTATAACACGCACAACACAAATACAGAAGTACGATTCGTCTATTTTAAGAGCCCGTAATGTCGTTCTCGTACAGGAGTTAAAGAAAACTAATTAGTATTTTTAATCGAAATCTCAATTAAGACGCGTCCAAGAGATTTTGAAGACACTGAGCCTCTTTGAAACTTGCATGTATTCGTCCAAAGTGCACAATGTACGCGTTTCACGACCTCGGCCGACCGATCAATCCCGCGTTATATCGCTGCCGACCTCGAGTCGTTACTTTTATCGCGCCTCGGATCTACGACATCCGATCCCCGCGATGTCGTCGCAGCGCGTGCGACTGATTCAGTATGAGGAAGGAGAAAGGAAGAGAAAGAGAGAGAGAGAGAGAGAGGAGACGAGGAGCTGTGCTGGAATCGGTAGTTTTCCAAGAGGGTTGCGAACGGTGCGAGGCGGTTCTCCGCGCGCGGCACTCGCAGGTGGTTAGACGTCGCCGACACTCGCGGCACGGACTCGGATTCGCGTCGCTCGGTGCCGTTGTCGGTGGTGACGTCGCCGTCGTGGTGGTGCTGGTGCCTGGCACTGGTGGTGGTGTTACGGTAGGTTATGCCTCGCATTCCTGCCGAGGTCGACGAACCGAGACGAACCGCCTGTGCATGCCCGCCGTCGCGCCGCGCCGCGCCGCGCCGCGCCGCGCGTTGCTCGCTTCTTGGCCACTGTCCGGCCTGCCTTGCCCTTTCCTTTCCCTTCCCTTCCCGCCTGTCTTTCTCTCTTTCTCACTCGCTTTTCCCTTTCTTTTCGTTCTTTCGTCTCGTACCCGCGCCGACGACTACGGCCATGGCCATGGCGAGCTTTGCGTACACCCGCGACAGAGAAACACTTCCTCGTGCCGCTCCTCCCACACTTTCCAGGGCGTTCCCCACGTGCGACGTCGACGACGACGACGGCGGCGGTGGCGGCGGCGGCACTTCCGTCTGTTTCTGTCCCGCGACGCGAAATCAAGGTTCTCGTGCGTTACGCTTAATTATCCGGCGACAGTCCGCCTTTAGGATCACCGGCAAGAGTCTAATTAAGGGACATGTCGCGTGAGACTGGGACTATGAAGAAATGTACACTCCTACTGCGCCCGCTTTAATAAGCAATTCCGCGGTGTCCCTTTTAGATCTTTAGATTATTTTCTAGACCACTTAGTACGGTATAAGTAATTCGTAAATTACAATTTCATGCGACAATTTAGAATACATTAAATTTTATCTATTTATAACGAGCGGGGTCTCTGCATCATTTTACGATTAAAAGAAGTTTTTATTTGCGATTTACGCGCGGTTCTAAATGCAATTTTGAACGTACGAAAGTGGTTAGTATTAAATGGCCACTTTCCATTACTTTAATACGCGTCTATAATGCAAAATGAAAGTCGTTCTCGTTGTAATTTCTCGTATTCGTCGTAATAAGTTTTTTTACGACTGCAAAAACGAACAACTTTTTTAAAAGAGTAATTTTCCTCAGTTCTGCGTATGCTTTTTCTGGAGAAAGTACATTTTTTTACCTTACGCATTTAATAAAAAATCTCTTTTATTCACTTTTTCGTGAGAACTAAAAATCCTGTCAATGCATTCTCGTTAACGAAGCATCGGACATAAGGTCTCTGCAAAGTAAATAAAATTTGGAAAGGTGTTAATATTAACACTTCAAGTAAACTATATACATATGAAAGTTGTGTGAATAAGATTATATTTTTATCTAATAACATATTTTTATTATAAAGTTTTTTTACTTTATTTGTTATTAGAAATAAAATTATTTTTTACAACACTAAGAAAAATCTCAGTTTTTTTTTGTACTTTAAGTATTCGAGATGATTTGTATACAAAATTTTATTGTGATTATCTGTTGCTTACAAAATAACTAAACAGATAATAAGTAAATAAATAAATGTATTTTGTTTATTTTACACAGAATTGCATCGCAATAAAATTTTGCGTTAATCATCTGGACTGTTTAAAGTACCTGAATACAAAAATTCAGATTTTTTTTATTATTTTATTATTAATTATATTTTCATCAGAGCACATGTCCACTTTTTCAAATAATTTTTTAAACAGATAGAAAACCGTCACCAAATTTTTTTTTACTATTTTCAATTGTAATACAAAATGATCTGTAATTTTCTTAATGCTTTAAGAAATATCCTATACGTACATCCTTAATTGATCAATTGATGTTAATTACTCGATAATAATCGATGTGTATTTTTTATATTATTATACCAGCGACATAATAATATGAAAATAATGCTCGAATTGCGAGATGAGATTTTTTAAATTCAAAACGCAAACTAATTTTAGGAATTTAATCTTTTATTTTTTATTCGACGTGTTTCTAAAAGCGTCATTTGTAATTATTATTTGTACTTAATTATTTCTGTTACACGATTCAATTCTATAGTGATCGTAGCGTTCTGCGTGCTGTCACTCCGATATGCGATTTCGACAATCCGATTTGCTTTTTTGTCGGCTCTCGGTGCAATTAATTGGACGGCCGAAGGAACGATAAAAGGAAATGCCATTCCCTTTTCCGGACGGAACAAAGAGTTATCTAATGGAGCCTGGCGCGCGAAAGAATGAACGAGCAAGAGAGAAAGATAGATAGAGAAAGAGAGAAAGAGAGAGAAAGAAAAAGAGCTACGCGCTCTCCCGCCGCAGGCGGAGCGCAATAATTAATTCCGCACGATCGTTTCTCTCAATTGTTATCGGCGTCGGCCGTAGCCGGGTACCCTCTCTCGACGTATTCTCGTTATTATTTATCGTTTTCATCGTGGTCACTCCGTACGGTCTCGCCGTACGTGAATCGCAGCCAAGGACGCGGACGCGATAAAACGCGAATTACACGAGTGGAAATCGCCACGGCGATTTGTTTCTATTTATCCGGCATGTTTGTAGAGTGTGAGCGCAGGTACGATGTCGAATTACAGTTGATTGCTATCACTTGTTCGCGGTCGCGACCGCGCCGACGCCGCCGTGGGGATGTAATGAGGGTTTTATTTATCGTTACGATAATTTATTATAGAATAAATAAGCGTGTACGCACGTACAAACGTGCACGCGCGATGCGGGTATACACGCGGCGCGGTGAGAGAGTAAATTCTTCCTCACGCACGCACACGGGGAAATTGATCCGCGGGAAGAAGAGGGTGGGTCCTTTTTTTTCTCTCCCTTTCGCGCGTTACGGGTAGAGGGGGGGGGGAGGAGGGGAATAATTTATCGTCGGGTGTGCGGTGTTTACCCGCTAATAAAATCGTGAAAGTTCAAGCGCAGATGAAGATAAACCGCGACGGTGCAAATGCGTGCGGCCTTGGCACTCGCGAGATTTAACTCCTCCTTGGGGTCTCTAAAGAGGGACGCGCGGAGTCACGTGAAATATTTCCTCGGCTAAATCACGGTTATCGGCGGCGGGACTTGAGAACATTATTACGCGCCTGTAAAAAGCGTCATTACAATCGATCTTGACCGCGGCACAAGTCAGAAAACGCTTGGGAGCTTTGGCTTTGGGAGATAATGTTCGCGCGCTGGCTGTGAAAGATCGGAAAGCCCGATAGTGCCGGGTGCGTATACGAGTTAATCATTCCAAGAGAGAAAATCCATTGGGAGGAGATAATTGTACTTATTTAGTTGTACGAGCTAAACTAAGCAGGCGCGCAACGCGCGTAAGAGATCTGTCACTTATTCCCCAGTGAGAAATGAGAGGTCGAAACGATACATTGAAACGTGATATCCAAATCCAATCATTGATTCGAGAAATTTTCGACATTAAATTATTTCAACGTTGCATCGAAGGTATCGTATTGATATCACTTTGATCTCGAATCGAGATATTATGTATGAATGAATGTACACAGAGTTACAACAGTAAAATTGAATAAAACGGTGATAGAAGAAGCTTTTCCATCATTCATGTCAAATTGTTCAAGACAACTGGAAAATAAGTCGAAATTTAAATAAACGTTGAGTTCTTTTACTCTTGTCAGCGCTATCGAACTAATTTCGGCGATCCAAGGCGACGTCGTTTCGACATCGGTTCGCTGTCACGACATCGGTTCGCTGTCAGGTTCCTTATTGGGTTGAAGAAAAACATTATTCCGCATATACGGAGGTAATGAGAGAAATGACGCTGTGAAGATAACGTTCTCCATGTTTATGTGCACAGGTAGTGGTGCACGCTGGATGTAGGAATACAAAGGATGTAAGAGAGTAACCTTTTTGCATTTCTATGCAGGCTAATATTCTTTTGTCTATTATCTCTGTCCGCGTTCTCCGCGCGGGAAGATAATGAGACGGTCTGTACGTGCGCCCGTTTCGAATCAATGGCATCCTTCGCGGTAAGTGACCGACATTCTCCTCTCTCCCGCTGCACGCTCGCACGTGCTGCCGATGGCAGTAACCCCTGGAGACAATGATATCCCGACAATGGCACGACGACGAGTTCGTCGCCACATGTAAATGTAACCTTTTGTAAAAGCCCGCGGAGGATGCCCACCGCGCCGGTTCGCGAGTGAAAGGCGCGACGCGCACCTCCTCGATTCCGCCGCGAGCTCTCCTCTCTTCTCTCTCCGCTTGCGGATTAGGAAATGTCAGCGGCTGGTGGCGGCTGCATGTTTGCGAAAAGTAGCGCCGTGAGAGATGCTTCATAGTTGATTCGCGCGCGATAACAATGTGATGCAACGAAGAAAAATCCGTAGATTCTCTCGGGCATCGTCCGTTACGCGGGCATCGTCCGTTACGCGTCGTTATCCGTCTCGCAAATGGGTCGATGAAATGTAAATTATTGTTCGCGCGGGAACACACGCGGCTCGCTCGCGAAGATACGCCATTTAATCGAAGAGGTGCTTATTTATACTTTCACTTTGGCTTTTATTGGCAGGGTCGAGTCAAAGTTGGAAGAAAATTTCTCATGTTACAGTGAGATATGCGGCACGTTAAAACATATTCGGAGATTAATTTATAATTTTGTCAAGTGAAACGCGTGCCATCGTTAAGGATGTATATACACTGACAGAAAAAAATTACTAAATTTTAATAAATATTTGTTTGAATAGTTGCCATTAAATATTTATTTAGTACAAGAATCATTAATTTAATTTAATTACCATTTTTTTGTCGAGTAAATATTTATGTACCGTAAGTAAATATTTTATTGCAAGTGTTTAAACACATATTTATTAAAATTAGCAATTTTTTCTTCGTGTAGGACAATAAAACATTAAGAAAATTATGAAAAAATTGTAGATTGTTTTTATATTGCATTTGACAGTAGTAGAAAAAAATCTGGCGACTATTTTCTATCTGTTAAAAAAATTATTTTAAGAAGTGGACACGTGCTCTAATGGAAATATAATTAATAGTGAAATAATGAAAAAAAAATCTGAATCTTTTTATTCAAGTACTTTAAATATTCAAGATGATTTACATAAAGTTTCTCGTGATGCAGAGATCAGATCTGTAAAATAAACAAAATTGATTTATTTATTTACAAAGTAATTAAACAATCACAATAAAACTTTATATAAACCATCTTGAACACTTAAAGTAATTACACAAAAAATTGAGATTTTTCGTTAATGTTGTAAAAAATAATTTAATTTCTAATAATCAATGGAGTAAAGAAACTAAACGTTATTAAATAAAAATATAATCTTATCCATACAACTTTCATATGTATACAGTTCGTTTGAAGTGTCAAACACATTTTCAAATTTTATTTACTTCGCAGGAACCGTATGTTCGATACGTTTTTAAAGACAGACTTGCAAGTGAACACAATCGATCGTCGCCCTTCGATTTCAATAAACTTCGAATATAAAATATAGACGAAGGAATTTTAACATATCCAATGCTTATTAAAACCGAAGAGGGACACGTAATTGTGTTCCATTGTTAGCATATATCAAAAGAAACGCAAAGAGAAACTTGGTATATTATTTCTTCGTGCGATGAATGTGCGCGCACACATGTATATCACTTTATTACAACACAATATAATCGAGGCACATCGAATGTACGATAATACGTTGGAGGCACGCGAGGGTTTGTGTGAGTGCATTGGTCGATACGCCGAAATACGCGCGATGATGAATACCGATTCGGCGAGTTCGCAAAGGGAATCATTGGCGTAATGCGATTTTATAGGGCCGGCAATACGCGCGGACGGCTATATTATCGGGCAAGCGAATGGTTTTAAGCCTAAGCGCATTCGCGGCTTCAAGGTAATCGTATACGCCGCGCCGGAGGAGTCAAACAGAACAAGCATTATATTACTGTCACCATTTACCGCGCTCTCGCGAACAACCGAGCGCGCTCGGAGAGTAACCTTCGATCCTCCCGCATCTTTCACCGTATTCCGCGAGAGGAGAGAATCTCCGGCTCTTCTCTCGTTATGCAACGCGATTCTATTCGACGGCGGACCGTTAATTTAATTCGCGCTTTCCAGTTAATTAATACCAATTACGTTGAGGGGGCCGAGCGACGGCTTCGTACACGTTCGCGAGCCAGCCGATGTACGTAGCCGACGAAGGAACGGGCCCTTTTAATCCGCGTAAACACCTGAGACCTGCGGCGAAGCGTGCATTAACGCGCCGATAAATTAACGACAGACGTGAAATCTCTCTCGGTTGTACGAACCGATTAATGATTGCAGGTTAACGACTACGGTATCGCGAATCGCGAAATATTGCCCTAATGGCAGTCGCGATAACGGAAAATGCGCGTTGTGAAGTTGTGTTCTGTTATAACTTGTGTATGGTGAGATTAATTTTATAAATTATTAGTTATACAAGATGTGGGCACTTACAATTTATAATAATTAACCAATTGTACAATTATTTGATTTAATAATTATAATAATGCAATTATTGTATTTAGATTAAACAATTAAAAAGTTATTGAATTAACAAATTTAATAATCAATCGGAAACGCGGAAAAGACGTTTCAAATTAGATAACGCGCCAAATTTGAAATAGGATTAAGCACTCTATTATTTAAAATACATATTAAAAATTTTCTAACTTGTGAGGAAGAGCTGAGAGTCCATTTATTATAAAATTATACAATATAAAAATAGGATGTTACATAATTTATGTAAAAAAAAGGATAATCAAATTTTATGAATGTAATATTATTGTGATTAGTTTAATTGAGAAAATAATGATATTGATTAATGTCCAATTTCCTCACACTTCTAGATAACTTTATTAACAATAAGATGCCCTCCAGAAAATATGGTAATTTTTATTAAAATTCTAATATATTTTGTGTCGAAAGTTAGAATGACCAATAGCTATCCGTTAGATACGGAACCAGAGATTTTAGTGAAGAAAACGAGTTTTTAGTTAGTTGACAAATTATCTTTATTTGGACGATAGCTATCGGGAGGTGTGAAGAAATCGGTCGTAAATCGAAAGAAACCTGTGATGGTAAATCATCGAGAATTGTATCGAAACGATTCTCTTCATAATTTTTAAACGCTTATTCTGGATATCGCGGGACGCGCCGTAATGGTGACTCAATCGATCGCTGTTATAATTTTGTAATTTTCTCATAATTTCTGGCAAGCTTTCAGAACTTGTTGATTTATGCGGCAAGTTCGGGGAACGCGTTCATCATGTCCCGGTTACAACTGATACGTATTACTTATGTCGCGCATCACTTATGCTCCTCTTACAAGTTCTTTCTCGAGTTGATTTATTTCATCCGTAATTTATATCTCACGGCACGTGATGTGCGGTGAATTGAAAGATCTTCTCTAAGTTAGAGGCTATTTTTTATGCAACTCTCTTCTTTTCTTTTTTATCAAAATCTTTTTAGTGCATTTATACACACACACACACACACACACACACACACACACACACACACACACACACACACACACACACACACACACACACACACACACACACACACACACACACACACACACACACACACACACATACATACATACAAATATTCAAAACACTACAATAAAGCCTTCTTTAAATCAGTATACTTTCTAAATCTGAATCAGTGGAATTTTACTAATTTGCAACGCTATACTTATAACTGTGTTATTAGCGACTATTCACTATTTTTTAGTGATTCTGATTAAAAAGAGGGTACTCTCACTGAGCGAATCGGTGTATTGTCACTGAAAACAGACTATTCACTGTCTTTCGGTGAATAATACAATGATTCCAATTTAGAGAGTGCTTTCGAGTTATAACGCTTGAAAGTTACAGCACCTTTGGCATTAGCATTATCCAAGGCGTACCGCGTGGAGGTTGCCCGGTCGAATTACATCTCTTTTGTGTTATGTATGTAAATCCAACACAAAAAAGATATAAATCCGACCGGGCAACCTCCACGCGGTACACCTTGGATATAATGCTAATGCCGCCAGTATTGTAACCTTGAAGCCTTATAACTCGGAAAACATTTAATAAAAAATAAACTTTATTATAGTGTTTGAAGAGCTCTTAAACATCAGCTATTAGATTCTGGAATCAAAAGTAGCATGTTCCATTAAAAAAAATCCACGTGGCCTTAACCTGACTTCGATCACGCCACCCAAAGTCATCAAACGGATGTAATCAGTAAATAGATCTTTTAAAATCCTATAACCTTGGTCTCAAACATTTCAGTCGAAAATGCTTAATTTCCAAAATATTAAGGGGTTTCCACACATTTCGAACACCTCGTATGTATACGCCTCTCTAAACTCGCTGCATTAAAACGATGAAAAAGAAATGAAATGAAACGAAAAGGATGCAGAAATGTGCGTCGCACCGAAAATGATTAGGTACACGCTAATTAAAATTGTACACACCGCCTAATGATACTCCGCGATCGAGGAAGCAATAATAATTTGAGAGCGGAGAGACGGTGATGGCGTGCAGAATTATTCGCGTGACGTCGCGCCGGAGCCGTGTCAGATTTTACGCAGACCCGGGATAATTTGTTTAAAAGTCGTCCGTCTGGTTTCCGCCTCGGCAAGTGTAACGCAATCGTAATTCCCACCTGTAACATCGCGGCCGCTGGATTTGCATGCGAGCGGACCGGGCTCGGAGAGCTCGGGACTCGGTGGGGCCTGGGGTCTGACGAGTCTTCCTCCCTCTCCCTCCCTTCCCCCCTCCCTCGGGATCCGGACAATTAATCGGACCGCCATGAGCTTAAAGGACTGTTATTTTGCGGCATGTAACCGCATTTAAATGAGGTTACGTGTCAGCGTGGCTGCTGAGATCCCTCCCTTCTTGCGCCGCGATAAGAACCCTACCTGGTTTTTTTTTCCCCACTCTTTTCTCCGAGCGGCTTTTCTTTTCGAGCCACACACGGCCGATATCTTTCTTTCTCGCTTTTTATCTCCGGTATATCTTGTCAGACGAAATTGCTCTTTCTACCTCTGCGCATTCTCCTTTCGGCGTTTATTTTATCGCAATTACTCCCATCGGCGTGGTGTGGAGAACATATCAGTCTCTTGTCATCTTAACGTAAAATAATTTATACCCTTTTAGCGTTGGCTAATTAATTTTCTCCGATTCGGAAAGACGGACGTGAAAACTTGCGAGATCTTATTCTCCGTTCTTCAATACTGCAATTATCTAATTATATTATTATTCATGTAATCGTTATCTAATTAAATTATTTAACAACGATGCGATATTCCTTGATGACTTTTACGTTGATTACGCTGTCGCTTCGTTTCACTCCTAATTTATTCTCTTCTCTTCTAAGCGTCCTCTTTTTACGTGCACACTTTCTTCCTCTTTCTCTTCTCACCTTCGCTCGCGTGTCGTGAATGTTCTGACCGCGCAGTTCTAACTCGTGCACTCCATAATTTGTCTTTCACTAACAGAAAGACGAGAAAGCTTGTGATTCGTTTCTCGTCTTTTTCTCGCTCTTTCTTCCCCCGTCGCATTTGTCATGTTCTCCTTTAGCTCCTGCGGACCGTCCGCGTCGTTGTCGTCGTCGTTGTCGTCGTGACGTCGAATTTTATCGCACGGCCTTAATTACAGATTTCTGTGTCACATAGTCGAGCGCGAAGACTTTTCGTGTACGCTTTTCATTACACGTCGTTAAGAAACGAAGTAAAAACAACCGTTCCACCTACGATTTGCGGTATTACTTTCTGATATTTATGAAACTGTTGCGAGGCAAAACGTCAAGCGTTGTTATTTTCATCTTGTGTGTTTGAAACTGCAAAATTACAGTGATTCGATAAGAATACTCGAGGTTACATCAGTTTTTTTACCTTCAATTCAATTGATAAACAATAACTCTCGGAAAGCTGACGAGAGTCAGGGCGCAGTTGCAAAGGCGCAACAACTACTCTCTAAATCTGAATCAGTGGATAATTATTGATTTATACCATTGGCATATACTTGGCACTGATGAATCAGTGATTATTTTAACCTAAAAATCAATGAAAAGTTACTGGTCATCGTCAATCATTGAAAAGTTCTTATCAGTGTATCAATAAATACATTCGTAAATACTAATAAATACGCAATGGTCATTAATAAATACACGAGACGATAAATTTATTGATTTTTCAGTTTAGATAATCACTAATTACCAGTGGCATACTTGACACTGATAATCAGAATTATTCACTGATAATCATTGATTATCCACTGATTCATAGTATCTTCTTTCATTAGATAAACAGTCACGAACGTTTCAACTCTTCGGAATCATCCTTAGCGTACAGCATTACAGTAATTCATAAAATTACATCGTTCTCACCAGTCTAATCACGTTTCAAATCAGTTGAGTTGCCAAGACTTTGCCAAATCCGAAGTGGCGTCTTTCGAATTCAGATAAGACATCAGTGGAGATGAAAATTTCTCTCTCTCGGATTCTGAGAGTATCGCTTAGACATTAATCTTCGAGAGTCCAATTCAAAGTTTATTTTATTATTAACTCAATCAATTGAATTTCAAGATACGTGCAAGCTGCTGCTCCTTGCCGTTGGGGAAAAATTTCGCGCGATCGATTTCTTTTTTCCTTTTACAGCAGAAATTCCGCGATGACTCTCAGTTGATTGCGATCGTCTTCCCGTGCATGGTTTACGCTTTTCCGTGCTTCGCGATGAGGCGCCTTCGATCGCGCGTACCTTATTTAGCGCGCGTCAGAAGAATTCCAGGCTTCCTTTTTCCCTTCGGGAGCATCGGGCCGTCCGTCGCGCCGTACCGAGAGGAATTCGCGCGCGCGAATTCCACGGGAATGCATTCGCGGGGAGGAGCCCGCCTCGGTCTCGGACGCGAAAGCTCGCGACGCGAGCGACGGACGGGACGGTCCGCCGCAAAAGATATGAGTTGCTCTCGCGCGGTATTAACTTTAACCCTTCATAAACCAGAATAGCTTCCGAGTAGCATACCGCGCCGTCCGTCCGTATGTCTCGCGCGAAATGTGATGTATGCCCGTGTTTAACCTTTAACTGCTCGCTCGGAAGCTGACAGACTCCGCATTTGTCCGACCGCATGGCTATTACTTCCTTTTGTAGTTTTGATTTATTAAGAATTGCCTCGGCGACTACGTGATTATTCGCGAGATCAAGACGTAAAGTCGAGATGTAAAGTCTAGATATCTTTTTTTTTCGCGAAATGACGGCGACGTGAATTTCTTCTTCTTTTTTATTTTACAGTGGAAAGAGAAGAAAAGAGAATTTTGCATGCTGCAAGTTTGATAACCGACTACGATTGCACGCGCGATATGATTTATATCTTAATTCAGCCGTTGAGTGGGATGTTTTATTAATACCGGTTTTCTAGTGCGAACGGGGCAAGAATTGGGCGACGCGGAGTTAAGAAACCTGAGCAGCGACAATAAAATCTCTCGTAAAGGTCGAGCCTCGTCGCGGCGAAGCGCGAAGTAGATCCCGGCGAAATTGTTACTCCGCTGCGAAGCGCGGAGTTTCTTTTCGTAAAAAAGATCGCGCGCGCGTAAGAAATTAAATACCGCGTACCGTTTTGTGGGTTCGCACGGCGGGGATACATAGCGACAAAGGTAATAAAGCCGGCTACGTATTTTCGCAGGATATATTACCACCAGAATCGGAGGGCAAAAAAATTTATTCTCCGTTTAAACGAGCGTTTCGCGTATAGCCGCTTTGCTTAGCACGGAGGAGAGAAGGATATTAATTTATTTACTTAATGAAAGCGTATGGCGTATCCCGTTATGACATGAATAGCGGCGCGAATGTTTCGCGGGCATTAGCAGCTTTGAGTACGCTGCTCGTTACCGAATAGCCGCGATGAGAAGATACAAATTATCACGGTGTACTATTTACATATGAATTTCAGCTCTCAAACAAAACGTTAAAGCGTTAATTTTAAGGCTTTTCACTACGTCCACTTACGTCCGCTTTTATGTTTTTATGGCGCAAACCATCGTTTTTCTTTGCTTTACTCATCGGAACGCGTTTCGATATAAGTAAGGACTCGATTACTATTAAAAAACGTACACGATTTTAAGTTTTATCCGTTTAGAAATCGCGTAATATCAATGACGAGAATTATTGTCGTCTATCGAATTGTCGTCTATCGATTGCGCTTCGTGAATCCGTCGCGTAACGTGCAAGCTGCACGTCGCGGTTCGAATTTTCGCGGCGAAAGGTCATCTCGTTAGAGAACTCGTATCGCGGATCATGCAATAATTTATTACGTAACCGCGGCTCCTCGTCGCCGTCTTCGCCGTGGTATTCTCACATCCGGGATCTCCGTAGAGAGTTCTTTAGCACGTGCGGGCACGTTACGAGATTTGACGTAACGATCAAGTCTTTCCTTCGTCCCTCCGCCGGTTACGTCCAGGAGACGTAAATCAGCTGATAGAGCAGATTAAAATTGTAAGCCGCACGAAATTGGATAGCCGCGTATCACTTTCTTGCTTAAAGGAGCCCGCGCTGGATGCGTATTCTCGCACGAACGAATATCTGCTGATTTATACAGGCTTATGATTTTCATGTTGATGATGTTATTACATTTCTTCACGAATCTGGAAACGATTTTTTCTACGCGGCACATTTACGAGTCGAGGTTTTTTGGTTTGATACGAGTCCTCGGCGTAAAATTTTTAAATCAAAAAAGCAAAACTTTTTTTCATTGTTTAGGCTAAAGATTTAAATGTTCAGATATGCATATTTTTCAATTATAATTTTTCTTTATATTTAAATTATTTAAATTATGTTTAAATTATGTTTAAATTTCTCTTTATTAAATATTAATATTTAATATAACAATATTACACGAAAAAAATATTTAAAATAACTGAGAATAATATATTTTATTACGATATTCTATATCTAAGTTTAATCAGTAAATAAATAGTTCACGCTGTGGGTGGCACGTTTAAAAAAGTAATTAATTAAATTAAGGGAAACGGTTTCACGATTCGCTCACGTTATACTTTCGCGATGACTCGGGCTTTTCTCTTTTCAATTATGGTTGCGTGTGAGAACTTAACGGTGACGTTTCTGATTTTTGCTTTATCGGCAATTTCGCGGAAGACTTTCTTTTCAGACAACGATAACCGGTATCGCGCCTATCGACCTACCGTTGCCGACGATACGCACGTCGTACGAACGATAGTTTAACACGGTTTACACACTTTGCTACTTACTTCGGTGTCGTCTTGTGGAACATCCTGCCCCGATAAGGATCCCTCGTCTCTTTGCATGCGCCTCGGAGATAAGACCACTTTTCATCGCCGTGGATTGTGGTCGCTAGTTCGATGCTTGTTCTTAAGAACGTTGCTTAACGAAGCTAATGTATTCTTACTCTTTCGTTTTTACTTATTGCTACTTTTATTTCAATAGTAAAGGAGAAACCTGCGGCGAGACTCTAAACGCGATTTTCTATCACGCTCTTCCTTTCTGCCAGTTCTTCTTAATGATACATCATAATTCGTTCTCATACGTTAATTATGATTATGTAACAATTAATCATTAAGGTTAATAATTGCTATAATTAATAGTTAACTTTGCTTTGTGTTCAGGACACGCATGTCTCGCTGTAAGTTTAAAGATTTTTTAAACAAGAAAGTATTTTGTATTTTTGCTGAATTTTTTTTTCAGAATTTTTATACGAATTGAAACATTTTTCAGAAATACTGAAAAATGTCTAAACCTTTTTTTGTTAAATTTTTTAATGTAAATTCTGAAATGTCTTACTTTAAAAAAAAAAAAAAAACTAAATTTTTTGAGATTTTATAAGATTTCATTAATTAGAGAATCTTATTTAAAGAAATATCTTGAAAGATCTTAGAATATTTCAGAATTTATATACCTATAGAAAAATTCTAGAAAAAAATGTGAACTTTTTTAACATTTGTAAAAAGTGTTCCAATTCATATAAAAATCTGAAAAATGTTCTAGAAAGTTATAAAATTATACCGAAATTCTGAAATTAACATTAAAAAATTCTGAAAAATTATACGAAAAATTCTAAGGAAACATTTTACACCGGAGATATCTCGCAATAACATTAAAAGTACGCTTCTTAATGTTTCGATTATTGAATATACAACAATTTAATAAAATGGGAATTTGACAACAGTTTTTAAAAATCAGTACATATTGATCGACTTAATTATTTTTTTATTATTCTTTATTACTGATTCGCGAGTATTATCTCTGTATTACTTTATCGAAATCAGTTGCGTCATTTCGATTATACTTACAAGACTTTTGTTTCCTGTTTGACAGGCACTGCGGAAGAAAATACCGTGTCGTATGCTCGGCATCGATTTTTCGTTGTAAAGTATCGCTCGTAAAGAGACGTAGTAAGCGAGTGATATCTCGCTACAAGCTCGTTACAACGACGAGTAATAATCGAGTCGTACAAGCGTCGTCGTCGATCCGCGCGGAACGGTACACTTGACCGCTATCCGGGCTTTCTTTCTCTTTCCGTTGCGAACGCCGGATAACAGCATCGAGACTCGCGGTCGCAGATTGGCTGGCGGGATAAAGTCGGGAGACTGACGAAAAAAATAAAATAAAATAAAATAAAAAAATTAAAAAAAATGATCGCCCACCATTAAGTGACGCGGATGTTCGGCACGTTCCTGCTCGCGGTATTCTTAATTGCGCCGATGATTTCCTCCGCATAATAATTTATCGGCATGATAAATGCGTCGACCGCGGACATAATATCGCGAGCACGATGATGAGTGTTGATTTAGATACAGGTCATGATAAATCTCTCTCTCTCTCTCTCTATTATTGAAATGTTCAGTTATAAGAGAGAAATTTTCGGTGAGCGTGTTTTTCTCACTTCTCCCGAAATCCTGTGCCACTTCATTTAATTACGTTTTTACTGCGGAATAATTATTTTTCGGGCGACGTTATTTCGAGGCACGTCGGTAATAATGCGTAATGTAATTTATTAAGTGCTCTAAACCTGCCCGATTTGGCCTCACGAAACGTGTCTTACGACTGGTACGCGGCATTACGTTTACGGTTCTTCCGAAACCGTGGTTGACCGTCACTCGCGACAGAGCAATCGCGGCGGACTATGTAATCTGCATAAACGGCCCCCGACATCAGGAAGCCGAGGGAATTTTATTCAATTAACGGTACCCTCGCATCTCCCTGAAAACTTTTTAACACGCCTCCACTCGGTGCTCTTGTACGTTATGGCGTGCGCGACTCGATTTTCTCACACCGTCAGGCCAGGCGCCAAGAGAAAAAAAAAGAGAGACAGAGAGAGCGAGAGAGAGGAAGATTTCTTTCGTTCGAAAGGCGATAAAGAAGCGATGGCAACGAGTCGGAGGCCTGGATTCGCAGCGCGCGAAGCGAGCTGGCCGTAAATCCAAAGATATTAATCTAATTACGATAACCCCGAGACGATCGCCGTACTTATTTCCAACTGCACGATAAATCCGGAGTTTCCTTACCACTCCCAGACATCTGTATTAATTGCCGCGAGTCGCAGATATGTACCGAGGCGCGCACGATGGATAAAATACCGTGAAAACCGGGGCGCAACCGTGAAAATTAAATCGCGTCAGCGATACATTACTTCGATTTCTAATCCACGTCTAGCGGAGATGAGCATTACGCTTTGTGTGTGAAGTAATGAATAGCATTCGATATTGTGTGGTTCTTAGTAACTTGTAGAAACTTCATTGCGTCGAGTATCATATTGGAGAAAACGCTAATAGCTTTTGTAGTGCTTTCAGTAGAAATATTATTAAGCAACGAGAAATTGAAGAATAGATTTAACGCGTGTGGAATTAAAAAAATATATCAGATAAAAGGGTTTTGAGTCAAGCTAGACATCAGTTTTATTTAAATTAGTTTATCCTTAACATCAATTATAATATATATTTATAATTAATTATAAAGCTTTTTACATTAAAATTTAATCTCGTGAGCCGATAGTTAAAAAAATATTTTTAAACAAAATTAATTGAGATTCTTTAAATATAGAAAAACTCAAGTTTTATTATAATATCTTCATTAGTTTCAGTGCTCTTTTTTATTGAAATATTTTTATATTAAACGCAAATATTAACGATCTACATTTTTATAATTTTCTATAATCTCTATACACGTTCTTCTGATTGCATCAACAAAGCTGCAACTTATTTTTGAACTTGGTCTATATTGGAAATATCGCAACGCCAGTCGATATACGTTTAAATTTCGAAATAACGTTGACGTACACGATACTTCCGAACGGAAAGAGAATATTCGCTCTCTTTCCATTATAAATCTGTAATTGGTATTGCGTCGTGGATAATCGCAATGGCCTCTCGCAGTCCCTCTCGCCCATGGCCGCGATTTGCAGGAAGCGGCTCGATCGCGGGGTATAGATGCAAGTTGCGCAAGTCAGCACCAGGAAGCTGTCGACGCCAGTCAGGGCCGTGATAGAGGCGGGGATAAATGTGTCTGTGCACGTACGGCCCTCGTTTTCCTTCGTGTGCTTTGGCCTTGTCACTAGTCGCCGGCCAGCTGGATTCCTCTCTGCATCCTGCTTCTTCTCCCGTCGCCGCTTCTTCGTCATCCTTCCTCCTCGTACCGAGGGAATACGAGGGAAAGAGGAAGGAAGAGAGTGAAAGATAGCGAAAGAGAAGGATATTCTAAGAAAGGGAAGGAAGGTGGGAAGTTGAAGCCTACTCTGGGTTCTATTAAAGCACAGCCGCATAGATTGTAGCATTATAAGATTGACCATGCGTGACGAATAAAATTTCTGCTAGGTCACTAGTCGTAAGATTTGGATCAAATCCGATTCGATTCAGAGATACTTACAAGTTCCTACAACTATTTCAAATTTACACACAAAGCTGGTATCAGTCGCGGTTTGAAAGAGAATGAATTCTTCTCTCCTTAACGTCGTTATATATTTTGCACTCGGATAAGTATTCAATTGAAACTTTTGATTATGAAAAAATAGTAGTTCTCTTGGTAGGAAACGGTGCTTCCTGCATGCTGCAATACACTTTGTATAAATACGTTTCTTTAACGTCACGTCTTTCAAACTCTGGAAAAGTTGCATCGTCCGCTCCTGAGCGTCGACGGATATCTAGATTTGCCGGCTCTGCCTAGGATTGCAGCATACAGCCTCCGATGATTTGCTCGCCGACGGGGCTACTTTGGCGGGGCCTCGACCCCTCTCTCTGTCGAGATTAGCATTGCCGCTTAGACTTTTTCAGCTTGGGAAAATACGGCCGCGCGATAAATAAGCGATTAAGCGATTCGCCCGTCCGCTCTGACTCTCTCGGACGCTACGCCTCTCGCGCTAGTTTATTTAGATTCTACACGGTCTGGATAGAGTGCGAAACCTCGTACCGAACTAACGTTGTTCCCACGACCGCGGCGTTATCCAACCCTTTCGCAAACAAAACTCGCCCGATTTTCGTGACTCGCTCCCGCGGAAAGTGGCCCTCGCTCCTGAAGCAGCTGAAATTTATAATATCGAATAATCGAAATGTCGCGATGCCGATTAAATAACTTCCATTTCTCGGTTGCCATCTGGATCGCCGATGTTTGAAAAACGTTCCGATATAACCGATCGATTTTTTTTCTGTAAGCGCGTTACGTACAGTCAATTACACTTTGGTATTTTTTTTTGAGCTGTGAATTTATTTCATTTTTTATTTATCACGACGCGACGATTTGAAACCGAAGATTAAGTTATACGAGATCACATCTCAAATTTTTTTCTTCATTTTGCCCATGCGCCTCTCGTGCGTGCGTGAAACGCGTAGCATTTAACATTGTAGACCGCGTTATTTATAACGGTACAGCGTCACGAAGTTTATGGTAGGGTGCAAATTACGACGCGGAGCCTCTTTTTTCTCTCCTCATTCGATCGCCGTCGTTCCGGGCTCGTAAATCTGACGTATCGGGCGCAGATAAATTATGAAGTGACTGGAAGGTTAGTGCCACGTGGGTGGAAAGTCGCCTTGGCGAAATTCCGATTTGTGTTTACGCGGAGAAAAGCAGGAGAGAGATAAAGAGAGAGAAAGAGAAAGATGAAGAGATAGAGAAGAAGAGGGAGAATGAGAGAGAGAGAGAGAAAGAGAGAGAGAAAGAATCGAAGGAGGTGCGAAGGATGAGCATTTTTTACATTGAGTTGTAGAAATATAGGGCACTCGCTTTTCTCACGGTCGCAAGATCTCGCATTTCAGGGCTGCTAGCAAATACACGCACGTTGTTCATGTTTTTCGAGGCAATTTGATTCGCCTTCGAGCGTACGCCTTAGCCTCAAGCGAGACTTAGTTATGGTTAAAGTTTCATACCTTGATTATTACCACGAGAGTCGAAATATCGTAAAGTAGATTTATTTAGCCACAAATAGCAATTTGTAATTTTTGTATTGTATTTTTTATTACGATTTAAATGATATGAAAATTAATATCAATCTGTATAAATTATTTGAATTTGATTTATTTAATAAGTCAAAAGCAAAAGACTTGTTTTTGATAATTTATCTTTTCTTGAGAAATCTTTCAATATCCTATTCTCATATAATTTTATACTTTTTGTATAATTAATATAGTTTCTTCTTCCTTGCGCACAAATTAAAGATCAAAGAATTCTTAATATATTTTAACAGGTTTGCTAGCGATTAGAGAAACCAGCAAAAGGCAAAAATTCAAATAATTTATTAACCTACGATAAAATTAATTAATCTAAAATAAAATTGAATTACTGTACCCCCATTTTAAATTTTTAAAGTTTATTTTTTTAATTATTAAATATAATTTTTATTGAAGAAAATATTGTAAATATTTTTTATGATTTTCAAATTTTGCAGTAAACGAGTTGCAGAGAGCCATTAACAGATATAATTAGAAAGGAAAACTATAATATCTTGATGTTTATAAAGATATAGTTTTGTAAATGTTAACAATGTTTCACAAATCACTCATGGAAAAATTATTTAAAAACTATTTGCAATATTGACAAAATGCCTCAGTAATCATATATTTTTTGAACGCAAACAGATTTATTGCGAATGATGTTTTATCTTTGTTTTGCATACAAATATAATAAAAAAAGAAAATTTGTTCCTCTAAAAAATGCAACGAAGTTTTTGATATGTTTTAAAAATGCATTAAAAATTTGATCAAAGTTTTACTCTATTATCATTTTTCATATATTAAAAAAAATTTTATTTGTAATTAGCTTAGCTTTTTTATAAAATACTTCTTTTTGGCTTCCGTTAGGGAATTTATTCAAACAGTAACTGGAAAATCGAGAAAAATCAGAGAATATTTCTTTTATGGTTTCGCTAATAGCCCTGTTTAAGTAATAAATATTTAATAGTATTTAATAAATTTAAAAAGCTAAGTGCCCACTTCTATTCCGATAATGTGTAAAATATTTGTTAACATTGATGCCGCTGTAATAGTTAGAATTACACGACGCGCGTTTTCAGCGCGCCGCTTGTCTTTAGATTTGCTAAAGAACGGGAACGAAACATCGATTGCGATCGTATCGCGATTTAATCCGGGAGAATGCGAAGAAACGAACGGTAGTAGCATCGATGTTCGATTCTTCCTGCGGGCGTGGTCGGTCGCCTGGTCGCGAGCTGACGAATTACCGCGGCGCATGGTTGGTAGAGCATGAAGGCAAAAAGATCAGCCGGGTTTCGTGTCGAGCCGAGACGTTCATCATGGTTCTCTCGCCTTGGGTGACTTCGCCCGAGTACCCGGGCGCGCGCGAAAAGCGGTGACCCGCGACGTGCATCCCCGCGTCCGTCGTTTCGCTCGACATAAGCAGATTCGTATCGCTCTCTCGTTTACAACGCAACTTGGAAACACTGCAGGCCGGCGCCGCCGTATCTCGCTCTCCTTCGCGGAAGCGTTCCTACCCGCTGTTAAAGAGGTAGATCAACTAGCAATATCGCTACAATCGCACCTTTTTTTTCCATCGAGGAACACATTATCGATCTTTCTCTCCTGTCGAGGCTCGACACTTAACCAGCGCTATTTAGGCGCGGCAGCGCTAAACCGTCGTGTCAATTGACAACGATTCTTTTCGTCAGGGTATTAAAAACTGAAGCGGACGAACGCGATAATGGCAATATCGATGGGAAGAGTGAAACGCATTTCTCGCGAGAGAGAAAAAAAATGCACCGTTATCTCGTGGGCTGGATTCCTTATCTGAAGTCGTCACTTGTCGATGCGAATGCGCGATGGTCACTTTCATCAAGGTCGGCTGAATTTCTCTTTTTCCGCTCGTGCAATTGCTGATAACGAACGACAACGGGCAACGCGTAGAGCGAGCGATGTCGATCGAAACGATCGATCGTTTTTTGCCACGGCTTATCGTCACGCCGCGCGACGTACCGGAACTGATTTCTCCGATTGAATCCACCGGATCGCCGGAATATCTCTCTCTCGCTCTGAAAGAGAGCAACGCTCTCGATGTCACGCGATTCGCGGCGAATTACAACATTTATATACATATATAAAATTAAATATTAACCCGTATCTGCGTGCCATCGTGAATATTTTTGTTCTCATAAATTAGGCAAATTTTATACCGCGCTCGGTCTCACGTGGCATCATTATGCGTATTTGGGACACGCCAATTAGCCGGACAAACCGCTCGAACAAACGATCGTTCTTCGTCGTGTTATTCATTTGACGACCGCGCGGCATTGCCTCGACTTTCACTCCGCCGAGACTACCGCCACTGCTATTATATACTTTCCCCCGATTCACCTGTCTAACGTTCGATAATTAAATGCGCCACGTGTTCGTCATATCACGCCGCTGGATTGTTGACTCGTTTAATTGACAGCGACGTAGCCGTCGTGTTGTTTAAATTACGACGGAAAGCTGCAACAAGACTTTGAAAATGCGCAGATCGCAACACGAGAATGTAAATATATATGGTAATGAGATTTATTAATTTATTGCGAATCTGACATCTCACAATTAATTGACAATGTTATCGTAAGTGACTAATAATTATATTCGAATTATTAATTTTCGCCGGTGACACGAAAATTGCTCTTCATTGAAGCCCGTCGAAAAAAATAGAAAAAATATTATAAAATTTCATATGAGAGTAGATCAAGGATTTGATTATTAATTTGAATGATATTTATAATTAGATAATTATCTAATAATGAAATTGGATAAATATTTAAGGATGTTTTGGCTACAATACGAGCTAAAAGTTATCGAAATTTCAAAACTGAAAGATTCTCTACGTTTATTCTTTTTTTTCCTAATCAACAACAAAAAATATTGTTCGCAAATGCACGAATTTTGGCCTTGAAACTATTACTTATAAAAAACAAAGAAAATGAAAAATTTGATTTACAATATTTTTGGAATAAAAATTATTATATTTTGCTACAGTTTTAAATAAATAACTTTTAAACGGGTAAGTGGAGCTAAATAAATTTTTGCACTAATAGTTATTAGAGTTTTATTAGTATGCAAAAATTGTGATTTAATTGGTAATGTTATTTTTCCATCAAACGTAACACTAGAATATTCAATGAAATTTTTATATTCTTGGTAATGTTTTTTTGAGGTATGACTCATGCATCCTTAATAAAAAATAAATTAGAGGTTTGTTCAGTGATGTTGAAACGACTTCCATTTATTTATAGTCACTTTTGGAACTACGTTCGCGACACGTAGTACATGAATTTCTTATTTGCAGTCGGCAAAATGAATTCATTCGTGCGAAAATATTAGTCACGCTATTTCGATCACGACTCTTTATTGTCACTCGTTTCGTTTCGAGTGGCTAAAGATTTAAACGGCATTCCCGGAGAACGTTCTACAATCCGGATACCGTGGTTCTACAATCCGGATACCGTGACTGTATCATAACTCTGCAGAGCATCTAGAAGTGCTTCGAAACTTTTGAAAAGCAGTGATGCAACTGATCGTATATCAATTAGTCAAGAACTAGAAATTTCTTCGAAGAAATCGTAGCGGAATAAAGTGTGTAAAATAAATTGGCTAAATCTAGAACGAGAGTATTTTTTCAAGACTCATCAAATTTCTCTGACTTTGATTATATTTCGTATAAAAAAAAAAATCTAAAAAGAAGAGTTTAACATTAATCACTAATAGCTTTAATGTACATATTTTTAACTTTCTCCATTTGCAATTACAGTAATTGGTTTTCTAACTTAATAATGAGAATTGAAAGGGAGAGAGATATACAGTGCAATTTATTTTCTAATATGCGCCTTGATTTCCAATCGCTGTCATTCTGCATTGCTACTCATGCGAGTAGAAGGACAAGGAATGTCGAGGCCACGGTATCAGGGCGTACCAGAAATCCTTAGAAAGGATCCGCTTTATTTCTTTCCCGATCGCGGTATTCCCGAGCGAGCGGGCGGGGTCGGGAAATAGGATCGGCCGAATCGCGGATTCCGTCGATAGGGGATCGCCAAGGGAATAACGTCGGGTCACGTTACCGTTGTGGTCGGGGATCAGTGGTCGGTCCCTTCGGCAACCTCAGTAACGACGGCATCCGCACGGTGGGTAGCACGCTAGCACGCTAGCGGCCACGCCGACAGGGTCGTGAGTCCAAACACGAATAGCGAGCCGACGACGAAGATACCAAGCCCGATCAGTGGGTGACCAGGAAGTCGTAAGAGGAAAATCGAGGCATTCGGTATCGAGTTATATATGAAGATCGTCACGAATATCCCGCAGCGCTCTGCCAGATTTATGTGTGTCAGAGCGTAAAAAAAATCGTATCATCTTTTCTTCTGCTTATTGAAAAGGAAACTCGAAAGTACTGGACGAACGCGTTTATCACGCGCAATACACCACTTAAGAAAATTTTTTTATCCTCTTGATGAGTAAGAATACAGAGAAAAGAACGTAATAAGACTATAATGATTCTACGCAACCAATTATGCTACGTGCATTTAAGAATTAACGCGCATGAAGGTGAAGCGTGTAATAGCTCGCGATAAAATCAGGATTTAAGGTTCGATACAAACGTGGAGATTTACACGTTCGTTCGAAATCCCGTGGATGTAAGTAGATATCGAGATACAGTGGCGGCGTCGTATAATACAATACATCGCGAGAAATCGCATCTTTTGTACGCGCCGCGAATATTTTAAATTCGCTTGGCGAGTATATATAATCTTCGTGATTAGCGGGCTTGATACGTTGAAAACATCTATCTTGCGATCAAAAAATGCAAAGTGCTCATTTCTCGTGATAATCGCATTTACTCTCATCGAGAGTTCTTAACAGAAGAGTGTAATATTATCTTTTGTAATATACATGATGAATCTCTACAAATGAGAACGTAACTGAAAATAAAAGAAAAAAATTCCTAGGCTGCAGAAAAAGTATTCATGCTACACGCGATGAGTCATTCGTGACCAAGGATAATTTTTTGAAGCACTTTGTCGAATGACTTCAGGCCAGTAACTAATTCACTAGGCGTGCCCGTAAATGTCAAACCTTTTTTAGAGCTAGAGATCAGATGTTATTGATGTATGTTAATCAAAAGAAGTGCGTAAGATATAAATGTCATCGTGTATACTACGAAAGCGAAATTTCTTTTTGCTGCTAAATTCTAGTATAACTGTACTCGACTTTCATGCACAGTTTCAGTTCGGTGTATCAATTTATTTACGCTATTTATGTTAATCAACCTTTGATACTCGCGGCAATTGTTTATAGACATCTAAAGAGAAATTTTTTTAATTCAAAAAATATTTGTTTTAGTCAAAAAAGTTTGTGCGTGTCATACGGTTAACAAAATATTTCTTCGATTTTAAGAAATGTTCTTAAATGTTTTTTATTGATAGAATTAAAGAAATAATTTATAGCGTTTTTCACTGGGCAGCACTGAGTGCGCACTGGAAACTCGCCGAGTGCAGGCGGCACTGCCTAAGTGCATTGAAAGTGCGAGTTTCTTGCACTGCCAGTTAAACACACATATTATTTTCAGTACGGTTTCTTGTGATATTTTGTTGGTTTTATAAATTTATTATGGCACTGACTATTAACTTTAAAGTCAATGATGAAATATTTAATCTATCAATTGATCCAGCTGAATTAATTTTATACGAAAAATTAAAGAGCAGTATAGAATCAGACATATAGAATGCGGAATATTCATATTTTATTATTTTGGAGGCTGTTCTTGCAACGCGGAATAACTTTTAAACTGTAATAATTTAATTTAAAATAAAATTAATTGGTAATTGTACCACAGACTCCATTAGATTAAAAATAATTAATAATAATAATAATAATGTAATATAATAATAATAGTAATAATAGTAATAGTAATATTAGTAATAATAATAATAATAGTAGTAGTAGTAGTAATAATAATAATAATAATAACAATAATAATAATATGATAACAACAACAACCACAACCACAACGACAATGATGATGATGATGATGATGATAATAATAATAATAATAATAATAATAATAATAATAACAATAGTAATGGTAATAATAATAATGATGATGATGATGATAATAATAATAATGATAACGATGATAACAACAACAACAACGCCAACGACAACGATAATAATAATAATAATAATAATAATAATAATAATAATAATAATTTTATTTTGTTTAATAATAATAATATAATTAATAATACAATTAATAATACAATTATTAATAATATAATTATTTGTAGTATTGGTACTATATTTATACAATATATATTATTACTTTACGTATAATATAATATAATCTGCAGAAACAATGAAAACAAATGTACTTACATCTTTATCCGTTAGGTTATGCTCCATCTGAACAAAATTTTTGATTTTCGGAATTTTCCTCGGATTTTCTAATAATTCTTTTTCATTATTGCTAAATGATAATGAAAAAAGCAAATTTAGCAATGCAATCAATTGCTAATCCGTGCGTCCCGCGCAGCCATGTCTCTCTGAACTGCCACCGTCTCTGGGAGTTCGTGCCGAAATCTTATCTTGCACGAAAGGGCAAAAATTCAGCACTAGGCTTTCCAGTGAAACAGCGTACCAGTTTCGTGCGCACCGAAACGTTCAAAACACGTTGCCCGTAGCGCGTGTGCACTCATGACTCAGTGCGCACCAGTTCTCCGAGTGAAAAACGTTCGAGTTGCCAGCTTGCCACATTTCTGATCCGTCGGACGAACCGGAAATAAAAGAATAAAAATTTTGACAAAAATAACATTACATAAAATTTTGTTAGAATAATTAAATAGCATGTCGGAGAATTAAGTACTAAGTTATGTACATAATAAAAAACAATTTTACAATCGTAAAAATACAAATTTTCGACTCTTTCAACTTTCTGACCAAAAATATCCAAAATTGTCGATTTGTAAGTATTGATAATTTTTTTATCTTTGAATAGTTGTATTATTTAATATTTTTGTAATTATTTAATGGGCCAGTCCCGAAATTACTGCAAAATCGGGTTGACCCGTGGCAGAGCCGGAGCAAGCTCCGAAAATCCGCCTAGGTAAAAAAATCAGTTTAATATTCTGAGTCCCCTATGGGGACTGTATCAGATATTAAGCTGATAAGAACAGATACTACACTTTGATCTTAGCTATAGAATAGCCGAGAAGCGATAGTGAAATAAGCTTCTTTCTGCTTTATATACAGTTTGAGGACGAACTTTAAACACGAGAAAACGCGCCGCATAGTGGTGTCCACACAAACTTGGTTGATCGACCGTCCCCACTCAGGCTCCTATCCCTCCTTCTTCTATTTAAAGCACGTGGCTGAAGCGTTCTCTCGAAGCTTATTGTACTAAAACGTTTATTTCATATACTTTTAACAAAAATTAATTTAACAATTTGAAAATTAAAAAAAATTTTTTGAAAAAAAAATTTTTGTTTTCTGTTTTTTTTTCTCTAAGCACGTGGCTGAAACGTTCTTTCGAAGCTTATTGTATTGAAATTATTACAATATATGTATTGTATTAAAACTTTAACTTCATATTTTTTTATGAAAGTTTAATAGAAAATTTAAAAATTTTGTTACAAAAATTTTTTTACTTTCGTTGTTACCGTTAAAATAATATACAAATTTATAATTAGAATTCTGTAATATAGACTAATACAAGTAATCTTTAATAACAATTTTATTTATTATTATTAGTCAGCGCTAGTAATTTTATAAATTAAATTTGTTTGGTTTGTAAAATTAATTTACTTACTTTAAAAATTGCATCAACAAAGAATTAATTCAGTTAAAAGTTGCGTAAATAATAAATTAATTTAAGTTATATTAAATTAAGTTTTAAAAGTATTTATATAAATTATTTATATAAATTATTTATATTAAGTTAGAAAATCATAATTTTTTAAAATTGAAATTAAAAATTAAAAATTACTTTAAATGACAAAATAATTACAATATAAATTATCATGTAGATTATAAAGTTAAATATGTGTTTTAAAAATAATTTAATAGTTGAAGTTAATAATTAATAAAATTAAAAATTTATAGAGTTAGATAAAAACTTTACTTGTTAATTTTATTTAACTTTTAACTTTTAACTAGTTACTATCAAACTCTGTTATCAGTTAATATTTTATATTTGATGTTAATTTTTTAAATATTTAATTAATTTTATCATTTTCATAAATGCATGATATATTTTCATCTTTCTTTTTACAAAGTTATACTTTAAAGATTCCGCGATTAAATTTGCAATACATAATACAATTAGTTATTTCATTGGACTTTTGGAACTTTGATAACTGCTTTTGTTGATTGAAACTTATCAAACTGGAAAGGCCCAAATCCCTGGACGTCATTAATAGCCTTTATAGAAATCAGAAAGATGTGATAGGTCAGAATTATACAAATTTTTTTGATGTACCTCAATAAAATTATGACACATTCCTTAAAAAAATATTTCATACTTTGTAAAAATCTCAAGATTCTTTGATTATAAAATAAGGCAAAATCTATATGCAATCGTTTTGAAATATATATCAATTAAACTAATAAATATTATAAAACAATAAAATCAGTAAAAGTTGTAAAAATAATAAAAGTTATAAAATGACAATGATAATGGTCAGTTTTAAAATCTCAAAATGATGGATTTATTGATTTATTGATTGTTATATCGCGACCGACGAACGATATCGTATAATCGATCCAAATTACATATCCAAATGCAGAAGCTAAATCTAACGAGTTTATTGACGCATTAGAAAATACCTATCAATTCTTAGGACACGCGCTACAGGAGGAAGAGATTACGAGTACTAGCTCTAGGAGAGTTCCGTGCTTTCTCTCCGTCGTACTGTCTCAATCCTTTCGCGCATTGTTCGTGCCTCGCTTCTTCTTCTTCCTCTTCCTCCGTGAGAGATCTTCCCACGCACGTGCCGGAGTCCACGTACGGCTGGTCCATAGGGCCCCCTGGTGAATAATTACCAGATGAAGATACCGTCGCCTCGCGTAGGCTGATATCTGCTCTTCCTCGGCCGCTTCGTCCAGTGATTTTGCAACGGTACCTATGCGCCTATTCGCGCATGGCGACGACTATACGGACGTTTTGTCCGTTCGCAGACAACACGACGCTTTTGTCCAGGATTCGGACTTGGCTGCGTCATGCCGTAGCGTGTCGAAATCGATCCCCAGTGCTATACGTAAACCAGGATTCGTGTATACAAATCAAGTGACACGTTTTCAATACATTCGCTATTACGTTCTACATGTATCAATGACAGCAATGTTTCCGTTACAGTCGCGCCTTTCAAGGTTTCTTCTATGAAATCTTGTCGTTCACGTATGAATGACGCTATTTAGAAATTCAAGTTTAAGAAATTCAAGCATATATAAGTATAATACGCGTTGTGTGGTAGAAAGAAATTGTAAAAGAAACAGAAATCGTTTCCAGATAAAAATTTTTACCGAATCAATGTTTCGTTTTACAAGAAAAAAAACTATTATAATTTTATAGCGTTTGTCCGTTCGTTCGTCTGCAAGATTTCTTAAAAACTTTTTCAACTTTATTTTTGCCAATAGACACCCAAGAACTTCAGCTTCACCGAAGTATTAAATCTAATCAGTTAACTGTAAAGAAATTAAAAGTCAATGTCAATAAAATTTTTTAATTTTAATTTCTTAAATTTCTTTCGAAATTTTTCTAACTACAACAGTTTTTCGCTGTACCACTTATCCCTTTCAAAAAAAACTTATTGTACCTTTTTCAAGGAAAAATAGACAAACTGAAACAATTTAAAGCACTTGGTTGAAAGTTTCGCGAAATAAATATTTTTAAAAACATCTTTTTTTTGAAAATAAAATTCACTTTTGACGAGAGAAAAAAATCTAAAGAAATATTTATTAATTATTTGATTAGCGTTTCTCTCTCTTCTCTCTCCCCTTTGTAATTCAACTTTACACATTTCTCGCGAGCTGAGATTTTATCTACTCTGCTCGTCGTATATTTTTCTGCTTATGGGAAATTTGATTGTGAAACAGCATTTCACGTTTTCTGTGTCAATGCGTTCGCCTGCGGGACATTCGTGCCCATCACTATAGTAGACAAGGAGGTTAATCGATATGGCCGGTATCGCATAACTGTGCATGCGGTCGGACGTAAACTTTACACGTTGTGTGCATTTGCATACAATCGTATAGCGTGTAAAGTTCTCGCTCTATAAACGTCGCGATTCTTTCGAAGTGCGCCCATCAAATTCGCGGCTACGTCGCCACGTACGTAACGAATCCCGAAGAGTATTTCCGTCGGGGTAATGCGCGGTGAAAGTGGCTGCTTTTATTAACCGCAGGATATTTGCATGGAAACAATGCGCGAGAGATACGTCGTGCGCGTATCTCTCTATTTCATTCGCGCTCTACGAGAACGAGGAAATTTTTCAAGGAGAAATTTGTATAGATGAAGTTTTCGAGATAAGCTCGCGAAGCGACGTGTAAGTTTGAACGCGAAAGTGCGAAAGAGCATCCAAAAGCCGCGTTCGAAGAGGCGCAATACGTTTTTCGCGAGACGTGGCGCGGGCGTCTCGCTCGCAGCTCGCAGCAATGAAAGAGAAATCGTGATGATCCACCGCTGCCGGCTGCTGCGCTCGTTGGCCGCGCTTCTTCTTTCTTTTTCCTCTCCGCCGACTTTGTTTCTAATTAACGGCTGCCGCGTGCTAATTGTCCAGCTGACGTAGCGGGAGGCCTTAGAGATTCTTTAAGGTGAATCGAACAGGTTCAACCTTGAGTCGTGCGAAATTGTTTTCTCCCGGCGTAGGATACGCCTTTCCGCGTAAATTGCCAAGCGCTCCGTGGAAAGTTCTAACCGCCGTTTTTCCCACTGTTGTTGCAATTTTTTTTTTTTTTTTTTTTTGTAAAATAATTGCGACAATTGTGACGATTATTCAAATAACAATTAGAGAGATTTCACAGTATATTGCAAATAATTCCTAATTGTAATTTGTAATACTAATTAGCACTATTAACACAGATAACAATTATTAATTATTATCAGTGTTCACTAGCGATATATAATTGTACGAATCTTTCGTTTTTTTTTTAAATATAGCGATAAAAGTTATTAAAGATTCATAAATGTCATATTTAATCTCGCAAAATTTAAATATTAACATTTTAATTTTATAACATTTATTTTTTATTATAATTATAAGCGTATGATAATAATATTAAAAGTGTGAGATGTGTATTAATTTAAACATTCTCTCGACATTTGTATTTAAATAGCGAACTTTATAAATATCCCTTCTAACAGTCAGATTTCTGTGTTACAGAGATGGCAGAGGAGGTGGTTCGTTCTCTACGACGACGGGGAGCTGACGTATTCTGTGGACGAACACGTGAGTGTAGCTTGTAATTTGATATTCGAGGCAAATTTATCGTGTCGAATCCTTTTATCTGATTATTTATTTTTTCGCTGTGCGTAAAAAAAAAGCTGCTTTACCATCTCGAAATCCATTTATCGTACTGATATGGATTCATATCTCTTTTTGTATTATTTTTGATGATACAAATTTACAATAGAAGAACTTTTTTGAACTTATTAAATTTTTATAAGGTCCGTTATCTTACTCAATAATTTCAGCGAAATATCTTTAATTAAAATTAGTTAGGCGTGCAATTATAATAATTACAGGAAAAGAATTAGTATACATCTGCATAGCGATTAATTAATCACATTTTATAAATTAAATCGAAAGGCCACGATATTATCGTCGATATAGACGTATTGTTGGAGACGGAGAAGAGAGAGAGAGAGAGAGAGAGAGAGTGAGAGAGAAAGAGAGGATTGAGTGGCGGCATTATATCACGGATAACGGGGCGGAAATAGCGCGAAAATATGGCAGACGCACGAGTTGGAGTATCGCGAACTGTCAGAATCCGCGCGTTATGTCAGGCAGTGAATCAAGATCTGAGAGGTGGCTTTCTCGGGAGGCTGCGTGCGCGCGGCAGAGAGTTGTACCGGGAGGTCGTAGTCGATTGTGTACTCGACGATGGCCTGCCGTGCACGCATCAGCCGGTCACTACCTACCGACATCGGCAACGTCTCTCGGCGCGGCGGGCGCAGCGGCGTCTCGTACAACATACGGAACATTCGTTGCTATAAATGACCCCGACACCGGTACATCTCGAGTTTCCGCTTCCTGGTGTCGATGCGGACGCGGAAATTCTTTCAACCCGTCAAAATTGATTTACGCACGAACGGGCGCCAGAATAGAATTCATTACTGTCCCTCGGGAACGTCGTTTGCTTCGATGGCAACGTCTCGAAAGCAGATTGACATGTCTGTGATCCCTCGATCGGGAATATGTTTTTCCCGTCCTCTTGACGATCGATACTCCCGCGTATTGTATATATAAAACCGTCGTAGTTTATCTCCAATTTTCTTTGAGAACTTTTTCATTAGAAGGTTTTGTTTATACGAATGTAAGGGAGATTACAATGTAAGGGAGAGTTGCCAAATGCGTATCACTCAAGTTATTTTTTATTATATTTGATGCTATTTTGGATACAAATCAAAGTTTATTATTATTACAAGTCAAACCTTTCAATAATAACAAATTAATTTGTTACAAGCTTTTCTGTAAGATGCTGTAAGAGATGTAGGTTTAGAAAACCAGTTGCCTAAAGTGTACTTGTGATCTCTTAAACCGTATCATCTTTGAAAATATTGAATTTATTATTTAAAACAATAAAAAATATAAGGAACCATTAATTAATATTAATTTTATTAATAATTATCGGAAAAGTCAAATATTCAATAATTAATACAATCCATAATGAAAAGAACACTGAAATAAATCTGGCTTGAATTTATTTTTGCAATTGATATATTTTTTTTATTTATAACAATTACTAGTTTTATTATTATCAATCTTACATTAATATCATTTCTTTATAGTGGTGGTACGAATTAAGAAACTTGATAGAGTTCATAAAAATATCGATTTAATTTTTATAATAATTGTAAATTAAGATATTTATACAATAAATGTAAAAAAATTTATAAGCCTTTTTTTTACGTAAAAATAACAATTATGTAATTTAAAATAAAATTGCGTTATTATCAGTTACATAAATTGATGAAGAATTTACATCAGATGTATCTGATTTTCTGAAATGTTGACGGCGTGTGTAAAACAAAATAAAACTTTTTAAATTTTTGTCACATTACTTATTTTTTATTTACTTTTTATTTTATTATTTCTAAATGTTTCTTAAATGAAGTAAATATGCTAAATATTGAATAGATACGCTTGAGGAAATTGGTATGTATTCAGCAACTTTCTCCTATGATGACGTATTAAATTTAGTATTAATTTCTTTTCCTTTAAATAATTAGCGACGGAAAGAGAACGCGTTAGTCACGGCAGCTTCGTTCCTTTTTTTTTCAAAGTTTCAATTGATTTTGCGTTTATGGATCAGCCGGTACAGCGTCTTGAGAAGCAGTTTCCACTTTTGATTAATGTGTAAACTTATCTCGTTCTTGCTCGCCGCCGTAAAATAGAAAAAAAGCGACAGGGGGGCGGGAGGGAGGGGGAGGGGTTATATATTGGATCCGCGCGCATAAATTGAACGGAATTGCCGTCAGCCTTGAAGTGTCCTTTACCCTTTATTTAAATCACTCCCGTGAAAGAGCGATTGTGGAGATGGCGCACTAAGGTCTTTGTAGACGCTCATCCACTCCTCTCCGCGGCCGGCGTGCCCGCCCGGCCATCCTCGAACCCAGATTAATGATCCGGTCTGGAGGCTTAAGAGGGCCATTCGTTTCGAGAATAATCTCGGCCAAAAAATGCGAAAAGATAATAACCGGTATACGCGCGGTGGACGCGACCGTGTGTCTACCCTCGGCGCGGCGCGGCGTGTGACTGCACACCGATCGCAGAACAGAAGTCGTTCTGGTCGTCCTTGGCGCGGGAATGAGAAATTAGGCTAACGGGTCGAAATAAGTCAGTCGAAAGCAGCCCCGCGAGACACGCCGTATTTCCGTCGAATCGAGTCATAATCTCGCGACGGAGCTTCGCCACGCTCCGTCTCGTCTCGTTACACGCTCGCGGCCGGGAGACGCGGGCGTATGTACGTCCCATCCGTGTTCTCTCCCGAGGATGCGATTCACGTACGGGCGCGCGTGAGTCCATCACACGCTCGTGGAAGACTTACTTCGGCCGCGAACCCGACGCCCGTAAATTAGATTCCCGGAACTTTGTAAGGAACAGTCGGAATGCTCGGGCAAACGAGTATCGCGAGGCAAGTTGCAGCTCCTCTTGCCGCTTATCCGAGCTCCGTTCCGAGTGCAACGGCAATCAAAGCTGGAATTATTTTAACATTCGTTGTGAATATTAGCTGCATCTCGACATAGAGTACATTAATTATGTTAATAATTGCAGCAAATGATCACAGTGAATAATTTAGAAATTTATTGATGGAGATAATTGGACATAAAGATCGTCACATAAACATGAGATGGAAATTAACAGGGCGAGAAAAAGTTGCTAAGGAATTGGTTCTTCTATTCATTGAACGTCAGGAAAAAAAAATAAGAAACGTCTAATGAAGACTTTGACATTTACACGTGACTGCAGAATTTGTCAAGTACACATAATTCAGATAGATTTACTTTTGATTATGTTTGATTTAATAATTTTTTATATCTATTTAGTAATCGACCAATATTTGTTTACACTGAGAGAAAAATGATTAAATTTTAATAAACATTTGTCGAATACTTGCAATGAAATATTTAAATGTAAAGAAATATTTATTTTGTACAATCATTAATTTAATTGACTATAATTTTTTAAATTGATTATCGTAAGTAAATACTTTTCATTAGAATAAATGTTTGAATAAATATTTATTAAAATCTAGGAATTTTTTCTCTCAGTCTGGTGCTCATTTTATAATTTTTAATTTTGTTATTCCACTACGAGTCAGATCGATCACAAATTATAAATTTAAAAATTCTTTTTATTAATTTATATATAGATTACTTAATCCTTAAGCAAGCTCATTATACAATTGTACATATGGGGTGTACATTTGCATGTATCGAGAAATTACATTTCTAAATTCGACGAGGAGCGTGAGGATTACTTTTCCAATGCACCCCACGCACGGTGCTTCCTTCGCCGATGATTTTCAAGCGATCATCGGCGACCTTGCGGCGATTAAGAGATTGCGGCTAACATTCCGTGAATAATCGACGGCGTGGCGACTCCGCCGTTGCATTTAGCAACGATACATCATCATCGGCCGACTATCGGCCGAAATTATGGCCGCCATTAATTTGCGACTCACGACTTCGTATCGCGCGCGTAGGGGTAGAGCCCTACGGAGGAACGTAGCCGCGAACGAGCCGACGATGGTCTTTTTCTCCCGATCTGTAATTTGTTCTGTCATGAATCGTCGGCGGCGGCGGCGGCGGCGGCGGTGCCCGGCGCGGTCGTGGGAGATCCCGCGGAAGACCGATTGCTTTCGAAACAAAGCCTGCTCTTACCTGTCTTCGGTGTACGGCCGACGAATGGGGCGCGCGAGTAAAACAGGCATTACGCCTCCATCCTGCGCGCTCCGCGGAATTGAATCCGGGGAGAGCCAACCGCGCTGCACCGCGTCGCGGGGTTAAAAATAATAGATGCTGCAGTCTTCCCTTGCCCCCTCCTTCGGCAGAATAACCGGCGGTAATTGCCCTCAGGATAAGACCCCGTCGGCGGCAAATCAACGGGCCACGTAAATGAAGGAGTCGTATTCTTACTGTGAGACTCTTGCTCGGAGTTATCCCGACGCGATCACGCGTATCTCTCGCAGAAATTCCCGCAGAAATCGAAGCGCGCGCCCGCGACGACGACGACGACGACGACGAGAGCACCTTTTTCGAGATCTCTAACTTTCGCGGTCGTCGAAATTAAAAAAAAAACAAGAAAAAAAAACAGATTTTATCTCTCACGACGCGCTGCGCACGCATGCACGCGGGCGCGGCGTGCGTGACTTTTGAAACGAGCCGTTTATCCCCGCGAAATCGCCTCGGTAACGAGTAGCATTCCCGGGATGCTCTCTCGCGAGTCGCCCGCCGCCGCTCTTATTTCGCCGGCTGGCTGGCCGGCCGGCCGTGTGGCTAATTCGTTTAATTACACCGGCGTAAATCAGCCACTCTCTCGGCCGTAATCGGCCGCAGCCATCGCGGATTCTCGAATTATTCGCGAGCCGGGCCGCATTCGCGTTCTCTCCTACAGTACGAAAGTGAAATAGACTTTCGCAGGGCAGAAGGAAAGAGTTATTAATGGCGTATCTCGGGATCGGGATCGAAAGATCCAATTTTCTGATCCCGTCCTTGGAAGTCCTTCGACCGCGCGCGAAATAATTGAAACGATTTATTCCACGATTCGCGTAAAGCCCGAGGTTCTAATCTCGGGTCGATCTGTGTTCCGCGCTGATTTCCCCCTCGTCGCTCCCCCCGTCATTCATTGAATTTGCATAATTGCTTTCTGATGATACCGGTAATCGTCGCCGTATATCGCAGATGGAAGGGCCGCGGAAACGCTTCCCCGAGGTGGAACGGCCGGGCCGCCTCGATCAATTATCGATTATTACGGTTCGCGAGAGAGGATTCCTCCCGCGGAACGTCACGCGGGGAATTGCTATCGCGACCGTGTATTTGTCATTACGCTCGTCCGTCGCTCAACTCGCCATCGCGCCGCGCCATTCATCACGGTCATTTGAATTTGTAAACGCGCGCGCCAGCAGTTTCTATCGCTGATACTAAGCACGATTTCACGGCCTTCGACACGATCGTATGGCGCGTTCGCTATTCATCGTCATCGCCGTGCCTGTTTGCCGCTTAATGACATCGCACGTGTTCCCGCGTGCCGCGACTTCGAGCCAATTAAAGTGCGCGTATCGCGAGCAGGTGCGAGACACGTGTAAAAGAAAATTTATTCTTTCTCAAATATTATTCTTCTCGGTGTGACTATTTTATGCGCCGTGTAAAAATTGGGTTTATCGCTTGAAACGATCCAGCGCGAGAAATTGAAGTTCCAGGTAGCCGCTGTGCAACGTGTAATAACTTGGAGGAAAGTCGCCAAATGCGTACCACTTGAGCTAATTTTTATTTGGCGCTGTTTTGGGTGCAAATCAAAGTTTGAAATTGTAGTTCGATGTTTCAACCATCCAATCCACCGTTATACGTACAACTTTTCAGTAACAACAAATTAGTTCGTTATAAGCTTTTCTGTAGCACGCTGCGAAAAGTGTGACTTAGAAACTTGATCGTCTAAAGCATACCTGTCTCTTAAATCGTATGCTTTGTTCAATTGACGAAGCACCGCTTTCCTTTCATCAAGACGAAATTGTCAACTTGTATAATCATTAAAGGCCTATTGTAACGAATATTATTTATCCAACTACAGTGAAGATGGCCTAGAAACTAGGGTCGACGTCTATCATTTGAATTAATAAAATTATATGTACACGCGGCTGTCTTGTGTTGTCATTAGCATTTTTAATTCTTTGATTTAAATCGTATCGTCTTTGCAAAAATCAAATTCATGAATTAAAAGTACAAGAAAAGATTAACTAATATTTATTTTATTAATAATTTATCGAAAAGAAAACGATCCAATATTCAATAATTAATAAATAGTCATAATGAAAAGATATGAATGTCGAAATAAAACTGGCTTGAATTAATTTTTGCAATTGACATATTTTTTCTATAGCAATAACTTATATTATTATTATCTATCAATCATGCATTAGTATTATTTCTTTATAATAAAAGTGATGGTACGAATTAGAAAACTTGATAAAGTTTATAAAAATATTGATTTAATTTTTACAAAAAATGTAAAATATTCTACAATAAGCCTTTTTTTATATAAACATAGTAATTCAAATTAAAATCGTATAATTACTATATCAGCTATATAAGTTGACAAAAAATTTCTATCAAGTGTACCTGATGAAAAAAAATAAAATAAAAATGTAAAATGTCGAATAGGTACGCTTTAGGAGACTGGTATGTATTCGGTAACTTTTCCCTAACAAGAATCTCATTGCCAGTCGTTAATTAACCGCACAAAACCACTAACGAAACCTTTACTGAATGTCCCTCCATTAAGGTATACCACGGTAAATATGGGCACTATGAGTTATTTACTTTTAGAGCAACTATGCTCAATTGTATTCTTAAGTATCGCGACGCGAGGCGCGGCATATCGCCGACCTACTAATGATCGCGATGACGATGATCGACGATGACCGAGGCGATGATGAAGCGGGTGACCCTCTTTCTGCCGGCGATGTATATTCCGAGCTAAACGCAAGTTAATCGGCTGACCCCAATTAAACGATAGCCATCGAGTAGGCCGGGCGAGACAACAGCTGCGTTACCGATAAATGTTAATGAACCGTGGTATCGTAATAATAGCGTCGTTATTAGCGAGCGAGCCCTCATTAATTAAGGAAACCTTTGTTCCTCCACCCACGGCTCCGCGATTTTTGCGCGTCAACCGTTTCCGTTTAGAGGAGCCTCTCCATTGTCTATGTTCACAATTCCAATGACTAATTTCTTCAAAGGATGCAAGGATCATTAGCAGTCGGTAATGAAAATCTGCATATTTTCAGGCTCGCGTTTGCAAAATATTTATATTAAACGTAGTTGACTGATATTTACCTTACGTTTAATATTCATTGTCATACTATAGTAGAAAAGACAGACTGCCGATTAAAATTTCTCTCTTTAGTAATAAATGTTACTTGAAGCATTTATTGAGCAAATTTGAAATATTTGAAATATTCATACATACTCTTCATCCTCTAATCGAAGGATCCTGTCCTTTAAGCGAAACATTACTTACAGAGCAACAGTCTTCTTTTTCACAGATGTGAAAATGCGTTCGCGTTACTTTTGACATCAAAGCGCTATGCTTTATTATTCACCATAGTTGTAAATTTTTATTGAGAGATTTATATATATACCGTATAGATATAGAAAAAATTTAGTATCCAATCAACAATTCATTGTTTTATATATAAGCTGCAAGAATATAAAATCTTTGTAGAAAAATTTATAATCTTAAACAGATACAATTTGCCTAAGAAGACAATTTTTCTCGTCATGTGAGCAAATTATGTCTGTTTAAGATTATAAATTCTTCCAAGAAGATTTCCCATTCTTGCTTATATATGAAACAATGAATTGTTGATTTGATATCAATTTTTTTTCTGCGTATATATATATATATGAAATACTGCAGGAAAAGCTGGGAAGGAAATACCTTTCAGCCAATTTATTAACTCGCCAAATCATGTCATCTTACTTGGCCGGAATACAATCTCATTAATTCGTATTAATCGAGAAGATCCGGGGTTGGAAATTGAAGCCCGCACGTATGCCAAGTGCACCATGAGCGATCACACATGCACGACGTTTTAACGAAACAAATTGCGGTACGAGGGGATCCGTCTCGCTGCGACTACATCATCGCTGCGCGAGAGAGCTCTCCGGCAATCACGATCCGGCATCATCGGTCAGATCCGTTTGTTCATCTCGCGCTACGTCAAACGCACACAAACGCACACAAACGCACACGTACACGCACGCAGTCTGATTATCCTTTCCGTCCTTTTGTTCCTTTTGCCCGAAGCTGCCGCCGCGTCGCTGTTGCTGCCGCTGCCGCGCTGTCGGCCCTGCCTACACTCGATATTAATACCGATACGCGTGTACGGATTTGCATGCTCGCGGGCTTTGCTCTCCGCGAGCGTGCACACATCGCCGCGCGGCTGGGTGCATTTGGATGCACGTACACCTACACGCGTTTATGTGCATATGCGCGCACGTTTAATCCGCGGCTCGTGTACGTCTTACGTAATGCTCGTCCGGTGTCAACTGTGTCTCGCGATAACGATGAAGGGGACGAGGAAGTCGTCGATGGGGGCAATGTATGTACATTGAGGAAGGAGGAAGACGCGAGGCAGAGAGGGAAGAGAGAGAAAGAGAAACGCTGATCCTGAGTCTCGTACGGCGACGTTTTATCTCACGAGGAAGTCCTCGTTTAGGTCTCGCGGAGGAGATGTATGCGTGCACGTCGCGTTTAGGCTTTAAGGATATGTACACGGTCCCGCGTATCGTAGATTATGACCGTCACGCGATCCCGACGTTTCGCCGCGACTTTGCCCCGCGCGCACGGAAAATCTCCCGAACGCGTTTGCACGCCACCCTCCGACGTTATCCCTTTAGCTACACTTATGCTTGTTGGAAATGTCTCGTAAATTTCCAAGTGGAGACCGAAATAATATTGTCAAAGCTTCCATAAAATATCTTATTTTTGCACGACATCATTTTCATTGATATTTCATGTATGTTTAAAATTTTATTATTTTTCCCATATTTTGCCATTAGTAGTAAAATTTTGTATTTTGTAGCAGCAGAAATGTCGAAATAATTTTTTAATTAAAATGTTTTTACAGATTCGTTTATTATTATTTATTTATTTTCTTTTATATATTTTGAATAGAAATATCTGACTATCATCTTGATGGTAAAACAATCATTCAGCGTTTTATTGTTAATGTAAATTTACGACGGGTTCAGGTGCATCTCTCCACAATGTGGGGAAGCTGCGCCCGAGATAAATGATGCCGTCAAAGATGAATGCGGGATTTCTATGGCTGAAATATACTTTGTGTATACAGTCTGTCGTTTACCGTGCGACACGTATAAATTTTTAAGGCGCGGGATTGCCTTCGCAAGTGAGTTCCAGGTACCGTTCGGCGTATGCTAATTTTGCATTATGTTCCTTGATAACAAAGTTATTTCCGCGTCCGCGCGATTTTATTTACAAAATTTAAATCTAACCCTTTTTGCAAATGAAATATACGTATTTTTAAAATAGCGTAGAAAAACGTATTAGTTAAAAAAAATTAAAACCAATGTATTCTATTTAATAATATCATTGTTTCATATACATGTTATACTAAACAGTGATTGGAAATTATATTCTTGCTTATATGTAACTTAATCTTTGAAAAATTTGGAATCTTAAATTTCAACAAAATGTAATATTTTTATTTCAATATTACAATAGGTATTTAAAATGTACAATAGTGATTGTTTTGATAAAAATAGTATTAAAACAAATTCTAATTTGTGGAAGATACTGTTATTTCTTATCTGATATTTTTTCGTCTCAACTCACGAAAATTATTATTGAATAATAAGAATATACAATAATATAGTAAGTTGGGTATTAGATTGATATATGAATAACAGAAGAAATAAAAAATGTTATTTTTTAATAGAAAACTGATGTCTTAATGCTTAATAATATTTTCTTATCAATTATTAAATATACTTTTCAATTCTATAGTATGATTGTCGGATTTAAAACGCAATTGTAAATTAAAACTAGAAATATCTCTAATTAATTTGATGAAATCTGATAATAATGCTACAAGCATTTTAAAAAACTGTCCAAATTTTTTGACAAAAATTAGAATATAATTTTTTTTATGAAACTGTACAATATTCTTCGTATGTCTGTAGTAAGTATGTCTGTTTAAGGTTGCATAATCTCATTTTAATATTTAACATTTCGAAAATAAAGATACAAAACAAAAATGTTTTTTTCTTCTTGCATCAACTGCACTAAATTGTTCACACTTTTAGAAACTTCTAGGATAAACAAAAGTAAGCTTTATGCAATTAATATAAACAGTTTTGAAAATGAGGTTATATCTGAAGCTACTTTTTACGCGCTGTACAGTTATCGCGATTAGTTTTGATTGAAACGTGGCTGAACGCGAGGTATTTTGAATTTAATTTGTAACGACGAATACTTAAGACATTGTATTCTTTATTAATGACGATATTAATCAAAATCAGCTGGAAACTACGCAGGCATACAACGCGCGGTATCAATCTCCTTGAATTAATGGCTTCGGTAGCCGACTGACGGGTGCTCCAAAAACAGTGAACGCTCGTATATACTTGCAACGAGCAACGGTCTCGCGCGGCGCTTAGCGGCGTGGCAGTTCCTACACGTAAAAAATCGACGGAAGAAAGAAACGAAACGGAGACACGTGAAAAAGGATGAGGCGCCTCTCGTAGATCTTAATGGCGTTTCTCGGCGTGTCAGCGACGTAAATCAATCACGCGGAAAGAAGGAAGAGTCGGGGTCTCGGTAATAATGCTACGTACGAAGGAGATACCGCGCAGCTTGAGGAGGAGCTTCGCTTTTCAAACGTCGGTAATACGCGGCAAACGGCAAATCTACATTTTATTGCTTATCCGCGCCATTTCTTCGTCATTTCTCCAAAGGTTATTTTTTTACCGGCAATTTTATTATAATAGTTTCTCGCAATCTACTCGGCGCGCAATCAACTGCGATTCCAAATGTTTTCGTTTCAAGATTCACCGGGGAATAATAGATTCGCCGGCTGTTTAAGGACTCACCGCCTCGCTGCGAATCGCCGGTACGGTATGCGTTTTCCATCTTGCGCCGCGTGCTAGAAGTCAGAATGCAAACGTATAATACAGTATCGCGAGGTAATACTTGCTTAATTAGCTCAAGGGAATGCTTAGGGCTTAGCCTGGATGGTCCTTGCGAGGATATTTACTCGGGGATGGCGCAGGGTTCGTTCACATCCCGCGGGAGAGCAGCGGGAATGAGGAAGTGTTCGATGATCCTTCTCGACCGATCGATCCGATAAATCCCGTCGCGCGAATTTTAATTTCGCCCTTCTCTCATCGTAATCTCGCGAGCTGATTGTTTAATTAACGAGAGCCAATAGTATTAATTTTGATCGTCGACTCGATAGTCGACCATTGTCAAGTCTCAGTCGTTTGCAGGAGACTGTACACGCGTTTGAATTTATCTCGATGTCTTCTTGCGCGTTGAGAAGGCGCAAATAAAAATGTTAAAGAGAATAGATATAAATTACTAGAAATAATTTTCTCAATGTTTCGAGAAGTGTCTTATACATCTTTAAGTGTAACGCTGATGATGACGATGATGATGATGATATTGTCATTTATTGAGCGCTCTAGGATCAAATCCTCTCAAGCGCTGACGATGGGTAGAAGAGATGTTCGGATTCTGCGGCGACTTTCGCAATTTTTCGGACCAGATCCGTTTTCTACAGTCCGAAAGCGATCGAGGAAGAGCGTGCGTCACGCTCGCGCGCACTTGATCGGCCGTGCTTGACGATATCAGGAGACTAACGATCCTGTCTCGGTGTGTTTACACCTGGCACCTGGCGCGGTACGCTCGCGCAATCTAATTCCCAGATCGCCATTCTGTTTGCCCTTCTAAGGCGCGTCCGCGCAACGGTGCTCGTCCCTTATAGCTATCTTCATCGCGCGGGCAAAGCCGAATCCATGAAAATGCGTCGGAATCTGAAGATCGAGCACGTGGTCGCTGGAGCTGACCTTGTTGAGCCTCTCTCTGTCGTTCCCGATCTTTCCGCACCGCTCGGCGGCAGGCCGCGGTAGAGGCGTGGCGCGCTCTCGGAATCGTCATCGTGTTACACGATCGGGGTTATAAAAATTCTAACGGTTGATAATGGTCGCGCCCGGCGTACGGAATTCCTTTTCTGAATTTCACAGATCTCGCTAGGAACGATGCTAGCCGGATATCGGGATTGCCGTGCTGCTCTATCGCTGCACGTATTGGTCCGCGTACAAGTGACGCAACATTGCGTTTGTGATATCAAGCGCGCATTTCGTTTCTTTGAAATACTATTCTCTAAATCGGAATCTGTATATTATTCATAGAAAGATGGGGAATAGTCTGATTTCAGAGGTGTACTTATAACTATATCAATCAGTAATATATACATGTACTCTCTAAATCTAAATCAGTGGAATCTTACTGATTTGCAGCGATGTACTTATAACTGTGGTCATCAGTGACTATTCACTATTTTTCAGTGATTCTGATTAAGAAGGTGATACTCTCATTGTTCGAATCAGTGTATTGTCACTGATAAACAGTGCATCACTGAATGAAATGGTCATAAGTATATCACTGAAAACAGACTGTTCACTGTCTTTCAGTGAATAATACACTGATTCCAATTTAAAGAGCACTGTCTTTTGGTGACAATTGATTCCAGTCAGGAGAGTACTTCTTTCTTAATCGGAATCGCTGAAAAACGGTGAACACTGATTATTACGGTTAGCCAGTTAAGTATAGCACGGCAAATCAGTGGGGTTTCACTGATCCAGATTTAGAAAGTACTGGACAAACTTCAGAAGCTAATTCTCTGCATGGAAACGAAGGATAAGATTCATCATAATACATGTTCGCAAATATGCATGTAGTTTCTGAAATATAGCTTGGTAGTGTGAACTGACATGAATTCTTGTCCAGTAGTCATTTTTAAATTCTGTGCCGGACAAAGTTGGAAAATTCCATTTAAGAGTCATATTAACAATTCTGAAGATACAATTGAGAGTTTACTTATGGAATATCGCAGAAATTAGAATTTAAAAAAAGGATAGATAATATAAAACAATACGTATAATATGCGTGATACAATATATACGAAAGGTTTGCAAGCGAGGTGTTCGCGTGTAATCCACGAGTACGTGGACATGGTCTTTCAGGTCTACCCGTATTCCTCTACCGTTACAACATATAAATCTTCGTGGACGCATTACGGGATTAGGGTTTAGTCAATTCGCACGAATATCCGACAACGACGACGAATCGTCACGAACTACACCTCGACCCTCGCGGGCAAGCGATGGTGGCCATGTCGCCGTAGCCATCGTCGTCGTCGTCGTCGTCGTCGTCGTCGTCGTTGTCGTCGTTCGTCCGCTATCCGATACGAGTGCCGACTTTTATAAACTCGGTAGAGATAACAGTGGCTAGTACCGCTATTACGCAGATATGGGCGCCACTGTTACCACCACTATCAACCGTTCAACCTGTTCCCTTTGATCGGATTCACGTAAGATTTACAGAGCTCTACGGCTCTAAATTACATCGAACGTCAGACGATTGCATTTTACACAGGATTAGCCAAATTTTATTTTATTTTATTTTTTTTATAAAGTCTATGCTAGTGGTAAATATTAACATTTTCCGAAAAAAATTGTCAAAAACTGATCTCTTAATTTAAAATAATAAAATAAATAGAAGGGAGCAACGGGAAAGTGTTATCAAATGTTTCCAATTTAAGTTTCATTCAAAATAAAATCCATAATAGATTAGAAATTGACATAGTAAACAAATTAGTTTTTAGATTTTTTTGTTACGTTATGTTGAATAATAAATGTGAAACAGATCTAAATTGGTAAAAATTTTTAATTCTGTTACTATATATTATGTTTCTCATCTATTAAACTAAAAATTATTATAAAACAAATAATGTTTATATCTCCAAAGTTTTTGTCAAAAAAAAAAATGTGTTTTACATATTAATTTGAATTGAAAAAAGACTTGATTATTACATGGATTCGTTATTAGTTCGTCACTATTGATTTCATTTTTTTTTTTTTTTTAAATAGTGAAGAGTATATTAAAGTGATTTATACGATTTACTAAAAAAAAAAAATCTTTTTGCAAGTTATATAAATATACTTTTTAATCTTATATATTAGTTATTTTTATAGGCTTTGCCAGTTTATCCCGTTGGATAAAATCCGGGACAATAAAAACGGGAATTTATTATGGTTTCTTCCACCCTCTAGATTTTCGGCTACTATGAAGGCTTGTAGTCATGCCATTTTAGTCTCATCCCTTAAAATATATGGAACACTCCCAGATTTCCCTCCCTTTTTTATCTACAAATATATTAGGCTTGATCTTCATGACTATTTTTTATAGGATTATATTTTTTTCTGAAGCAAAAAGTGGCGAACTAAATTTAAGTCGCAAAACATTTATAGATTATAAAAAAATATAAATTATAAATTACAAGAAAATAGTTCTAAGCGGAAGATTTTATTCTCGAGCCACTTTCAAATGAGTCCTTTGAGAGTTAGATTCCAGTCATCGCGACTATAAATTACGTCAGGCAACTAGACTTTATTATGTTAATCATTCTCTATTGTATCACATACATTTTTTTTTTTAACATCACGAGATTGGCGGACCGAGTCGTCGTCAATCTGTCAAGCTTTATGAAATGGGGCACTCGTTTCTTGCTGCTTGTACTCGTCTCCGCCCATCTGTCTATCGCCGCTATGCTTAACGGTTAGCCGGAACACGGAAGCTAAGATTTTACGGTTCGATGGAACGTAATCTGGAACGAAGCGTGCCATGCGATCGCGGTTGTAATCAAACCTAGAATCCGCGGCGCGTTCGTTCGGGGTTGCACACAGTCGCGGTGTCAGTCGCAGTTAGGCGCGAACAGTTAGCAGATGTGTAGTCTCGACGTAACATAAGTAAGGGACGTAAGTAGGTTGATAGAGATGTTTAGTGCGCATTCCGCGAGAACAGTTCTGCGATGGCCATTGACGTTAGACGCGCGAACGGACGCGTGAGAAACACGACGGATCCGCGTCATGTTTTTCTTTCTTTTTTTTTGTCTCCGACGCGATAAGAGAGCGGGAATTATTAAGACTCGCGCGTAAAATGCAAAATAGGAGCGGTTCGAAATTACAGCCTCGTAAAAGATATTCCGAAAGTATACATTCGCGATATTAACCGTCTCTGCTCGACGACGATCCTCTCTACCCCGTGCTAATTAATCCTTTTCGGGACAACGCGAGAAGGATCTATAAAACTCTACGAAACTCCGTGAAAAAAAAAGAAACTGCGTTAATGAATAATATTCTTTTATAGTCTTTTTTTTAAAGATACAGTTAATGCGCGCGGTTTCCTAATAAAATATAGCCTGCGTCCGACGTTGTTTTTAGACATTCCGCAGATAATAGGAGAAACTCGTCAGGAACGTGAATTAAAACTCGATCTATTATCGCTTTTATTTCCTCGGCACAATAGCCGACCCCGAATTTTTTCACCTAATGCGCGCTTTTCGTGAGAAAGAAAAAGAGAGAGAGACACCGTTCGGTTTCTCTCACTTCGATGAGCGTAGAAAAACTACTTATCGAGGCCAGTGCCGTGGGCCAAGCTATCGTCTGGACCAATCCGGCGACGGTGGTGCGGGGCTGAAACTCATTTCGGAAATTCCTGAGGGAGAGAAGTATGTAATTATCTAGGAATAATGGACACCCTAAGCGGTCCGGGTAAACTTTCCTCCGCACGCTTCTCGGTTCGAACCGAGAGTTTCAACCGAAACGCCGCGCCGGAGGATTTATCGTCCGTGTCGATAGTGGCGACGTATAAATTATCATTTCTTTTCCGGCGCTGGTTGCTGCTGGTTGCTCGTAACTCGATTCTGGGACGCACGAAAATCCGCGCGATCGATGGAGCACGATTTCCTTTCGCGCTTTCAAAAGCGCATCCTCGCACACGTGTTGCTAATCCGAGTTTGATTTTATTTTAATTTCGCATTTATTAATTAAGCCGTATGAGATGGAAGGCGTTAGTTGAAGACACAATGGAAAGAGTCGGGGATAAATTATAGGTTGGAGAACATAGCGCGAGATTTCGCCGGCGATACCGCGTTATTAATTGTCCGGTTAATTTCTCATTGATAGTGAACCTGCTATTATGGCACGATTTTTCATAGACGCCGAAGACACGCTTTTGCTTTGCGTGAAATATATAAGCACTTGGTTCAGACGGTACAGTAGATACGCGAGGTTGTTTCGCGACTTTACATCATAATCGGTAACTGATTCGAAGTTGAATCAACAATCCTGAAATGAAATTGCAAACTTTGCGCCGAGAGCGCACACATTTTTAAGAACCGTCGCAGCGATGGACGAAATAGAGAAATAAAGAAAACAATTGCACGAGCAAAGATATCGAGCCATGAAATTGAACGAAAGAAATTTTGTATGCGTTTCTGCGTAAAAAAAGATTGATACACTACACCTGAAAAAGTGGTCTAGTTAATAATAATCAAACCTAGTTACTAAACCTTGGTGAAATAGTTTCAATTAAATATTCAGTTAATGTACTGAAATGTTCAATAAGCACCTGATTATTATTATATTTGATTAATATTAACACAATTACTAAATATTTGAATACATTAATTAAACATTTAGTTGAAGTTATTTCACCGAAGCTTGATTATTATTACCCAACTCTTTTCTTTTTCGGTGTAATGTAACCTTGTCATTCGTCATGCGTTTTTAAAGCGTCAGATTTGTGGGGATCAGATTTTCAAGTTATAAACGACAATGCTCACCGTGCGAAATTTCTCGCCTCGCGAAGACAGGCGCGGGGCCCCCACGGCCCTTAAACGGGTCGGACGTAAACAGCGCCTCTCTGGAACTCCGATCTTGGACCCACGATTAGACGATTTATCGCTAGCGGAGGAGGTGAGCGCGCGCGCACGAGAGAGAGATTGCCGAGGAATGAATTATGATTACTTCTTTTTCGGATGGCCCCGGCGGGGCTTCGTTAAGTGGAATCTAACGAAACGAATAGAACGTAAGATTATTACGTCGGTACCGTTCGCCTCCTTTTTTTCCCTTCTTCTCCACTTTTTCCTCCTTCCGCGGGGTATCATCGACGCATGCATATGTACGTATGCTGATTAGATCGTCGGGATCTCGCTCAATCATCTCATCGATGGATATGAGGTAGCAAAAAGTATTAAAACGTAAAGACGGTGCGCCATAAATCCTCCTATCTCTCCATTATCTCCGCTCCCGTCTCCCGTCCGTTTGTTGATTCGACTCGGCGCAATTTCGCGATCGTCTTCGAAATAGGCCTACGGATGTGAGCGCCCATCACGAAAAATTCGAGCGAGACACCTTTTTCGGAATTTCTCGCCGGCGCGGCGGAGAGATTGATCGATCGTTCTTTCCTACTAGCTTCTCCTTTTGCCGTAGACATCCTGTTGTCGTATTGCTCCCGCTTGTTTGCGGCGCGCGACGTCAGGACGATGCGCGAAATAGACACTAGATTGAGACTATCTGATCCGATCCTCTCGGGTGGGACGAGGTGTTAGCCGGCCGCAATTATCAGTAATGATAGCTCCGTCGGGGCCCGTTCGCAACGTTCCAGCAACGACAGTTATTCGCCGGCCATATCGATGGCCAGTCGCGCATGAACGAATGTACATACGTGACCCTACAGTATCATTGAATAGCTGGAGGATTCTGGAATTCCGTTACGTCTATTCTCTCTCTCTCTCTCTCTCTCTCTCTCTCTCTGCGTAGCTATCGGATGTAGCGACGGCAGCTCAGAATCCCAAACTTAACCGAAACTGTCGAGACTCTATTTTCCAAATATCGTTTTTATTATAGTCTTTTTTATAGTATTTTTTTTATAGTCTCTATAGTAATTTGATTTTCTTGAAATTGTGGAAAAATGCACTATTTTCCATTTTTTAACTAGAAATGAATTTACATTCAACGGTGTTCTTTTTAAAAAAAAAATTTCAAAGATATGTAAGAATCTTGTAAAATATACTTTGCTTCTGTTATTTATACGAGGTATTTAGGATAGAGATAAAGTGTATTAATTTATATTATATTTGAATTTGAGTATCTCTCGTCTCTTCTACGCTTTTAAAAACAAAATTCTGCGAGGATAAGATAACAGTTTTATATTTTTAATTCCTCTCGCGATTCATCTTCTATTTGATGGTCCGGCTTTTCTCTCGATTTTGTTTGGCTGCCGTTTCTTTCTGCCTCTCCTTTTGGCTTCGTCTCTGGACCAGATGCTGCACGAAATTGTTTCGTGCTGGTGAGAGGTCCCATCTTGGTGCCCAAACGAGTTTTAAATTGCCCCGCCGAAGGTATTTGAATGCGAAAACACGCAACGACGCAAAATGGACCGCCTAAACGCACCTGTTCGCCCAGTTCCCCGATTCTAAGTCTTCCTCTTCGTCCTTGAAGCCTGATACATTGTATCAGATCGTTATCGCTGCGCCATTAGTCTCTCGGAACCATTTACGACGAAGAGATCAAAACTGCCTGCATCTTGTGAACCAAAAAAAAAAAAAAGATTAAAAGCTAAATGTAGTACTTTTTATAAGAATAATCTGTCGTCGCAGTGAGAGACCAGCATCCAATATTAATAATACATTTACGTATCTACCTCAATCAACATAAAAGTGAAATACTTTGAACATAAAAAGTTAGATATTAAATAAAATTGAGTAAATCAATTTAAAAAAAAAATAATAATTTTTCGTCCAGTGACGTTTAATCTTGTACACATAAAATTCTATTTGATTTAAGTCACTAGCGTAATAACGGTAACAGGACAGTATCGTTAGACGATTTAGATATTTTCAGAAATAACTATGTAGATTGTTTGGAAGACGATCGGTGCTAAAATCGTATGGTTTTCTCGTCGCGAATAAGGAAGAAGCTTATAAGGAATTCCACGGGATTCCACGAGGTCGTCTAGAAATTCATACTTTCCACGGGGCGAGAGTTAGGTCAGAAATTATGCGACAGGTGGCCGAGTGCAACGTTACGCGCCGTCTTAATCTGAGTTATGATTTTGCGTAAACCTCGAACTCGAAAATACCCGTCGGATGCTTCATCGACGAATTTTTACGACGGACGGTGTTCCACCTTGCCCTCCCGGCCTGTAAACAGTGTCCAAAATTGGAGTTTGAAAATGCAGCGTTGATACTTTGTATTCGTGATATTCATCAATTTCTTCGCGTGTGTCTAAATGTGTGGACATACTTCGAGAAAGTACGAGGAACATTTTTATAATGTGTGTCAAACTGTTCAACGTCAATTAAAGCGTTTACGCTAGAAGTTTATACCAAGAAGCAGAATACGAACGATTAAAGTATTTCTATGTTTGATCTGTTAATTTTTTTTACTGCTGATTAATGTGATTCTAAATATTCATCCCCACGTCTTTCTCAATTCGATGAAATTTTATTTATATTTATTTATAATTCTTTAGCATCGAGTATTACGTTCTTAAATTAATCACACGGGAAAAATAGCGCCCTTTAATTAACTACATTTTTAAATTACCTCTAGTTATTAGTAATATGGTGTAGAATGTAAAAATAGAAGCACTTATCGTATGTTAGTTTCACATAAATTGACGTGATAAATGTCGATCTGTATTAAACTGCTGTGCGATTAAAGCTCTCTTAATAGACCTATGGTTAATAGACTTATGCAAGAAGTGTTAAGAAGAAACGCATTAAGTGCGCATCTGATGATGAAGAAGTCCAGCATCCATTTCACATCCTACCGTGATTCTGGTCTCGCGTATCATGTGGAAATAGTCCTCCTATGATCCGACCAATCGGACTGAGCGTGCCGCCGCCTGAAAAAAGGATTCAATTTACCGGCTGTCCGGGTTGACGAGGATAAGCCGAGCGGAGGAGAAGATCCCCTTGATCCCCGCGCAGGTCTAAAGACGCGCGCTCGTATAGATTCGCTACTCCACGACGACTCCAGATCATCCTAGATAAGGGAGAGAGGAACACACTCCTCGGGATAATGTTAGGCCTTTCGTCCGCGGAAGCGGGGGATATATTCAAGCCGCTTTGTGTATGTCAGACACGGGCTGTCGGGCGTAGCGTCGCGAAACGGCCGATGTTCCCGACGAGTGCTTCGTGTTTCGTTGTTGGTAATTCATGTTCCGTCACGAAGAATCGGACAGAGATGGCCCCGCTGCGGTTTGTCTATCTTATTTATTTATTCTGTGGGGGGTTGATCCAAATCGCCTGTTGAAACTCGTGGACATGTATGAATTCACGTCACGTCCGATATGTTCACGGTGACGCGGGATCACGAGAAATTACGCTTATTCTGCGCGGAAACAAATTATTTCAGAATGCCACTTATAATTGCGTTTCTCGTTATTATGCGATAATTGCAATACTGAGATATTAATAATATATTTTGGTAGACTATTATAAATAATTTTATCAAGTTGTTGACTAATTATCAGATTGTATATATAATTGACCATAGTCGTGCAAAAGGCATTTAACAAACAAAATTAGCATTTTGGATTATTGTAATCAGTTGGTAGTCAGTACATTTTCCTACAAAAAAGATTCAAGTCTAAAATGATTAAAAAACAGTTTTTGCATACATTTTTAAATCACATCAAATATTATTTGCATTTTTCTCGAAACGGATTTTATGTGGGTTCGACGTTTCTCGCATAACTACGGCCAATTAGATCATTGGATTTATTTTTTATATATTTCTTAAAACTATTTAGAGAAAAATTGAATATATATATATATAGCTACTAGGGGTAGCTGGTGGTAATTCAGTTCCCGCGTTCAGACACGCCGAATTGTCGTGTTAATCTGCAATCGAGTAGCTCAATGGGGCAATCAAAGGTACAAATTGCATATCGGTAGGCACAGAAAGAGAGAAAGAGCTGCCTTCGAAGAAGACTTAGTTTTTGTGCATCGGCCTTACGGTCGATTTTTCATCGGGATAAAGCACTCGAAGAGAACCACCGCTTATCCTCGAGTCTTTTGATCCTCGCTATCCACCACTAATGTGCCCAAAGGATAGCAGGCAGAGGGGGAAAGATTCTTGGTTTCGCGAGGTACCGCGCCAAATTAGCAGTCCCTTTGTGCTGCCATTCGCTCGCTGTCAGCCGATGAATTCAGTTTGCCTTGACCGTCGCGCACACAGAGGTAGACGGGCACACGTGCACGCGTACATGCAGGGCTCTTTCCGAGGCGTGTATTTCAATCGGGGGATCCGTTCGTCGTTCTTCCCGGAAGGCGTCCTCGGGTTGATGTTGAACGAGCAGCCGGGAAGGGACGGAAAAATGAAGAGCAAGCTGAGGAGCAAAGTAATTCGGGCCAATGTTCGCGACGTCAAACCCCCGACGGCACTCTGCCCGGCGCGGCTGAGCATATAGCTGCCTCGACCTTTCTCGCGGATTGTTATTAACCTTTAACGGTCCGATTTTGTGCCGTCCGATTTTGCGGCGCGGAGGTCGGCGCGGCGCTTGTGCTTGAAATTAATCGCGGTTTGTCACGTAGCGGTAAAAACTGTAGCGACATCGCTCCATCCGTCGCTGGATTCACTCGAGGCGAGGACTTGATTGAGGCGACGGCGGCGCGCCGCGAGATTTCTTTTTTATTCGTGCATCCATAAATTCAGCCGACGTTGTAATTTTTATGGACTTTTTCTCCATTTAGGCGAACAGTTTTACGAGATAAATGGAAATAATTGGAAATAAATTTGTCGGAATTGGAAATTGGCTTTCTATTAATGAATATAAAGGACTAGAAAGCGCGGAGATTAATTAAAGGATTTTTAATCTCGAGAGCAGAGAGAGAGAGAGAGAAGTTTAAATCGCTCGATTTTTCGTGTCACTTCTCTCTATACGCCCGAGTTAACTCGAGGCTGCGAGAGGCGCATTGAAACATCAGGGAAACGTTGTAGGACTGAAAAATCCTAACTATTCCACAAATCTTCGCCGGTGATGGATAGCAGCGGCTCACGGAGGTTCTTCGCGACAAGATGTTTACTAAGACCCGTACATTCCGGAATATCGGAATGCACGATCTTCTCTCCCGCGCGTAATGACGCAGTCAAATGGGGGGGGACCCGATCCGCACGACCGACCGAGATCATCCATATTTGCGGCCTTTTGTACGGTACCCGATTGATCGCTCGATCACGCGTCCGATGCCGCGATTTATGGCCACCTATTCATCACCCCTAGAGATCCGGCAGGGATCTTAAAGGTTGTATAGAAGCTTCTAGCTTTAATACATCAGGCGGGAGCGCTTTATCGCCCGGACCTCACAATTTAAATGTCTGAGATTTAGTTGGTCCCGAAAACTCTCTCCGGTGGTTTATTTTCTTTCCCCTCGATTTGATTTCAAATCACGAGGTCCGCTGCATTAACACTCGACTTGCTCTCATGATTAAATCAACTATCAACTTTTTCCTGATATCTTCCAATTAACTTTTTGAGAAAATAAATTGTTGGACCTTTTGAAAAGGAATCTTGTAAATTTAAGCCCCCTAAAATCCAATAATTTGTTTCTCTAAAAAGTTGATTAAATTACGCGAGCGAGAGAGAAAGAGAGAAAGAGAGAGAGAGAGAGAGAGAGAGAGGGACAGGCGCTAATTTAACAGATTTAATTTTTACATCGCTTAGTACGTAATCAACTATTCTAATAAACCGGCCTAAGGGCCAGTAAATGAAGGGTATAAGGACGAGAAGACGCTTCGGATAAGTTGCATTGGCCGTGACTTCACGTGAAGGAACAAGCCTGTCTGTATGTTAATATCGGCTTTAATCATGCTATCGTGAACGTAAATTACTGTTCGTCCCAGATTTATTCCGAGTAGCAGAGTCGCGGTCGTTCAGTTTATGTCGCCCTTCGAGATTCCTCATAATTTGTGCATGGCAGGAGCCCGGACTAGACGTCGTTCGATTAATCGTCGGGCCGCGTCGAGAATTCTGGGGAACGTTAGAAGAGCGAGCGTATATCCCCGCGTTCTTTCGCGTTTATGACTACTGTCGGCTGTTAAAATTAACTGCCGCGGCCGATTGACCGTAATTATCGGCTCTCTAATCGAAATTGACTCTATGCTCAAATTATCGTTCACGCACGACAACATTATTCAGCGAGCAAGTCCTCTCTCTCTCTCTTTCTCTCTCCCTCCTCTCTTTCCCGCCGATAAATACAACTTCGGCCGATCGTATCTATCGACAGAGAACGAGGATCGTTTAGCATTTACGTTATGCGATTATCGAAGGAGAGGGTCTTAATGAATTCTCACTGTTTCTTCGATTATAACGGCGATGCTCGTTCGTTGAGTTATCGTTATTGTCGTGGCTCGAAAACATTCGCGTACTTAAAATGATAGCTCGGTTCTTTTTTTCCTCGATGACGACTTTTTATTGTCGCGCGAGAGACACGTCGGCGAGACTTTTCGTGATAAGCGTTTCGTAAAGTGCACATGTTTTGTGGATTTAATTAGTAATACCGAGCACCTTTACAACTTCTTGCGATTATTACACAGAGAGAGAAAGAGAGGAGAGAACTGATAACGCACCGAGGCCCGGTAATTGCCGACATTGAGAATACCTCTGTAGCACTTATTCCTCATGCACGCGAACGGGACCGTTATCGGATTAGCAGCCCGGTTACGCCATTTTCCCACATCCTCCATTTATACGAGATATAAATTCTCTATTCATGCACATCCTCTCTCTGTTTATACGACGTCAAGTGTTAAGTGCGCAGCCAGCTCCGAAGTATGCAGAGTCGGCTGGCGATTATGTAATTGCGTAATTGTGTAACGGTCGAGAAGCCTCAAGAAAATTCTTCGTCATCGCGCGAATTTTAATTACGTTTTGTAACACGTAACTAGTTGCACTCTTCGGCATGTAGTATTGAAATGTGAAGGCTATAAACAGATTTTTAATCACGAAAAGGTGACAGATAGATTTTTATATTAATTACGTCTGCTGTCGCGACGATGCAAAATTGTCCCCGTTTCGTTGTAATAATCAAATTTTAATGACAGTAGTAATTTTTCCTGTGTGCAGATTATGTAACGAGTTTTGTACACCATGTGCGATGCATAATATCGTTAGGTGCGATGTTAGTTCGTTGAGCAAACCTCGTGCCAGTCAGGTGGACAATTGACACCAGCGGTTTTTCTTCTCGTTATATCTAATTAGATTAGAAGTCCACTGTATCTTGCTTCGTACTGCTCAGCACGACTGGTGTTAATTGTGTTAACGCAGATCTCTCGATCTTAATAGTCACATGTGCATCTTTCAATCTGTTCTATAGTTATGTGTCAGATATTGAAGACTTCGTTATGATTTAGACTTTTGCAACATCCAGAAAAAAGTTATGCTTGAATTGACGAAATCGTTTCTTTAAGTTGAAGCAAAAATACCTTTAAAGAAAATTAAAATTTATTTGATTTCAATAAACGTCAATAGCCTTTTTTTTAAAAATAAATTATTTAGTCAAATTATTCGTTTAATTTAAACAATTGAGTTTAATTTAGTTTTTGTTATTAAAATTTTGATAGTTTAAAATAATACTAAATAACATTTTTTTACGTTAAAATAGAATTAGATTTTAATTATTACATTATAACACCTTGCGATCTATAAAATAAAAAAAAAACAGTTTGAAAAATATTCTTTAAAGAACAAAAAATTCTCAATTATATGAGCGAATTTTCATCCACAGAATAGCATTAACGTCAGAAAAATGAGTAGCACTCCAGGCTGTAGTAAGTGAAATTATTTTAGTTAAACGCACTCGATTTTCTACGAAGTTTCATGAAAATGCGCGAAACAACCTAATATTATCGTGCAAGCTGGTAATATCTATTCTCAGCGTGGTTCGCGAGTTTGTACGATATTCCACACTCGTATTACGCCCGTGTGTCGTCTACGACCTTTTTGATCATAGAGTGTATCCTATAATCTCCACGCGGGCGACCAGTATCGCACCACGGTCCAGCGGCTTCGCACGCATTCGCTATGCTATGTTGTCGGACTTCATTAAGAGGATCGTATAGCACTCCGTCCGAAGAAGGTCGAAAAAGAGAACGACGACGCGGGCGCTCGCACGTTTCGCATGTGCGAACGTGCGAAGGCAGGAAGAGGCAGAGAGATCTGCAGGAAGTTTGCTGGGTGTTGTATATCTTGTCATCCAATATTTTAGCACGGATATTACGCGCGATTCCGCGTTAACCAGAGAACTGTGTACACACTTCTCTGAGTTATTATTATGTATCAAATTGCGTTATTATACGGGGCGTGTTGAAATCCGTGATTTTTACCTCCTTACCAAATAAATTTAAATTGAATTTGTTACGTCGGGAAATTAGCGTTTTGCATTGTAAACGTGTAACAATGGACGAATGAATTATGTTAACGTGGAACCTGGAATGTGTCGCCTCTGTCTCTCTCCCTGTTGTTTATCGAGCAGCGAAGTTTACAGCAGGAAACTTTTGGTGAGTAATGCGCACATTGTGTATACATATATCCGGATTGTTCCCGGATTCTGGGTGGTCAGAATACTTCGGCGAGCTTAAGAAAAATTCTCGCGGACGCGTTACAGGCTCTTCCCGCGCGACGATCGAACGAAACAACGAAGCGGGGTTGAAGTATTTACGGTCTCGTTGAGACAATGCTCACGCACCGTGGACCGTGTCTCCAACGTTACTCCTTCAATTCTCTTCTCGCTACTGCGTCGAAACGTACAACGGACGGAGAAGAAATGGTCTCCGCTGTTGCTTTTCGAATGCCATTTACGGAAATGTATCGGCTCTCAAATCTTAAGTACCCGACGCAGACATCAATAGCATCGTTTCACTAACAAATTGCATTTTTACGTTTTATTAAGGGTAGAGTTACCGAATGCGTAGCATTTATTTTTTTTATTATATTTCCCGTTTCTGATTCTGATTTGTATGCAAATAAACGTTGGAAATTGTAGTTTGATGTTTCAGATACCTATTACTACAACTTTTGTGTGCGTGTGTTTAATCTTTTACCAATAACAAATTAATTGACTATAAGCCGTTTTGTTACAAAGATCGTCTTTATCTTTAAAGTCGCATTTATAAATTAAATACAAAAAATATAAGGAATCGTTAACTGATGCTTATTCTATTAATAATTTATGAAAAAAAGTTTAATAATTAATAAATAATAATAATAAAAGGCAGAGACATTAAAATTAAATTGGCTGGAATTTATCTTTGCAATTGATATACTTTTATCTATAATAATCATTAGTTTTATTAAATCGATCAAAAATTAACATGTTCAATTTTTGTCTCTATTCAGTTTTCATTTACTTCAAATTTTTTTTACTGACTGTTGCTCATGTTAAATAAAAATATCGATAAGGGACGATTTAGCGATTGATACGCATTTAGTAATTCTCTCCTACATAATTTTTACATGAATATATCATTACAATGGATTATTCTACGCGAGTAATTAAGTTTGCGATTCGCTCTTAGGTTCAGAGCGATCAATTCATTTTTTTTTTAAATAATGCAGTGCGTCTTCAATGCGAATGACAAAGCGGATACTATACCCCAGTGGCGTTTTGACTACGCGAAATGCAGCGAATCCTTTCGATGTCGCTCCGTTTCTACGGAGAAACGTGGAAATGCTGCCGGGCGCGGTAAGGTAAGGCCGCTGGCGGACGAAGCGCCTCGGGAAAGAACCAGGAGGCCATTACCCGGTGTACCAACCATTCAACCGACCAAGCCTATTACCATTTATCCTGGTAGCCGCGCACCGGAATCGGAATTCGTACTTCTGCGGGCCGAGCGAACCGAGCGAATTTATAATAACAAGGAACTCCTTGTTGCGCAGCTCGTACGTCGGCATCCTGAATTGCGGGGGACGCCAATCGTTCGTTGATAGATTGGAGGAGTGAATCTCGGCGTGAAAGCTCGGCTGAACGAAGTCGGAAATATCTGTCCATCTTAATTAACCGCTGCAGCGGTCTGCGACTTATCAATGGCGACGACGAAATTACCATCGGAGAACCAGACCTCGTGATCTTCACATCCTCTCGCGTAAATACATAAAGCTAAAAGTAACATTACGAGACATTGGGAATTATTACGATTTCCTGTACTGTAGAACAATTTTCGAAACTCGGACCGACAATTTATCTCTCGATCTATTTGGATTGCGACAATTGACTCGCAATCTTTTCTTCGGGAGTCTTTAATTACGTCTCATAGACGGAACAGATGAAATCGGATAATGGCACGATCAACCGTGACGATCGTCGGGCGCAATGCTTCCATTTCCAGGGCGGGCTTCGAATGCGCGAGACGAACGCGCCTAATCATTCCGTAAAATTGGTAAACGGCGCACCGTGATCTATGGTCGTGCGCGATAGTTAGAGGATACGTCTGTCTGGGAAGGGAACGCGACGGCGACCGAGGCGGATCGGCGCTAGACAATTAGCAATGGGATCCGCTGCCGGTTGGTGGTTTCTTGCCGCGTTCCTTCTTCCTAGCGGGATTATTCGCCCTGCGATGCGGATAATCGCCGTTCGCGGACGGCTCTCCCTCTGGGCCGTCCGTCCATTCGTTCGTTCGTTCGTTCGTTCGTTCGAGAGCAATATTACTACCAGACACGCTACGAGGGTAAGAAGAAAGAAGGAGAGGGAGTGAAGTACAGAGAGACGGAGGAAAAAAAAGGAAAAGATCGGCGAAGAAAGCCGAAGAGCAGGATTTATTATGGGGATCGTATGTCCCGTAAGAGCAGCCGTGAAAGTGCACCGCGCCTGCAACCGAGAGAGCCGCGCCGCAGCCTCGCCTTTACGATTCCACCGCACTCGACATTCTGGCTGCTTCGTGCATATGATTAGTTAGCGGTAGATCATAGCCGCGTATGAATTATCGGCTAATCGCGCGCCACTGCCGGCGAATACATCCCGCTCTCTCTCTCTCTCTCTCTTTCTCTTTCTTCGGTCGTGGAACGACTCTCGCGAGAGCGGTTGTTCAGCGAACGAAACGATCGCGCCGAGGAACACGATCTCTCTCTCTCTCTCTCATCCTCTTTCTCTTCTTACAAAGTTTGCGTTCCTGCAGTTATGAGATTACGACTTAGCCGTGAAATACGTTTAGCCTCTCCGATCCGCTCCTGCTCCTCCGCGCGAGTTATCCATTCTATCCGCTCGCGAATTCCGCGCGATCGTCAATCAATCGAACAGTTGGAATTATCGTGGATTTGGATGGACCATTAATAAAAACGTTCTGACAGCGATGGGGGGGGGGGGAGAAAAGAATAAATTGTAAAAGATCCGTATTTTTTCTTTTCTTTTTTTTTTATTACGAACTTTCAGCAAAAAGATTGACACAGCATCGTTAAGATTACTCCGACTTTACGTAACTGCCGAGAGCTCGAACATAATATCCTGTAATTCATTTCTGTATCATGAACGACACGCTTTTTGCAATCTTCCTACCTGTCGATACGCCACTTTTTACTCTCGCGCGGCTATCGTCGCTCATCAACGAGATTTCTGCGAGTGTATCCACGAGGAACCCAATCGCGGAATTTACGGAGCAAAAAGGTGGCGCGGGATCAAGTGGAATTTACGAGTGCCATAATCGTTCGGTAATAGCCTTGTATCGCAGATCCGCGTCATCGTTGAATTACGAATGTTGGAATATATGTATTTCTTAAGACTCTTTTCCCGATTTTTTCTTTCCTGTAAATGTACACTGAAACTTTTTTTAAGTGAACAAAAAAAAATACATTTTTTCTTGCAATCATATTTCGATGCAAGCACTTGTTTGTTCAGTTCAAGTAAAAATATTTACTTTGAACAGACATATTAGCTTAAGTATATAATCTTGCGTTTTTACATTTTTTACGTTTAAATAATAATTTTACAAATATGCTAATAATATTATTAAACTTAATTAAATTGTTTTCTTAGACTAAAAATCTGATTATCTTGAATATAAAAACAGTTTAATAGTAAATATTTTCTAAATTACAAAAAGATTTACTGGATTAAAAATTATTTATTTGTATAAATATTTTAATTAAGAAATTTTTAACTTGACTGCAAGTAAATATTGATATTTCCCTACTGAGTAAATAATTTTTCTGTGTTAATTAAAATTCTTTTGTTTTATGATATTTTTTTTCCTCAGTGCAGAGTAACATTTTCTTCATATATCTTTTTAATCATTTTTTTCCTCGGAAAAATCAATATAGAAAAGGCGTGCAAATCGTTTAATGAAGTTGCGTTTATTACTGCACAGATGTTTCTTTTAATCGTTTAATTTGTTCAAATTTATACATCACACATGCGCTTATGCTTCGGAGTACGTATTTGCGTTCTGCATTGCTAATTATATGATATTTTTCTGTTTTAGGTAAGTTTCAACAATCTTCGGTGTTTTCGCTTGGTTCAGCTGATACTATTTACGATTGAGTGCGGGGTAAGTGTAAGTTACAAACGTGGATTCAAGTTACAGCGCAATTGCTAAGGTACGATGATAACTTTGCGTATGTGCATGTCGTGAGACTTGGTTTATTCCGGTGTTAGGTAGTCGATTTTTAAAGTCGAAGAGAAACTTCAAAAGCCCATATGCTGTTAACGCATAAACATATAGATAGAAAGAGGTAAAAGTAATAAATTAATAAATAAAAATGGGATGCTCGGTAAAACGCAAGTTTTAAAACTTTTGCTTTTTTTATTGCTATATTAAATTGCTATATTAATATGCAGCGAGATAAATGTTTTGTTGTCACTAAGCACGTTTTATAAATCAGTAAAATATTTATTTTGATTTGCAGATTAATAAACAGCTATAAATGTTAATTAACCGTCATAAATTCCAATTATACTGAAAATAGGACGTAGATTAAATTATACATTTGCATTTTTGATTGTAAAGTAATAAAAATAAATTTTTTAATGCGTTTTCTCAATCTATATTACCGTATCTATATTATGAACGCGTGTAATAATATACGAGAAACCTAATACATTTCAAGGATATTGCAAAAGAAGGAGAAAGATTATACAACACGATAGTTTCATTAACGTAATTAGAGCATATATAGACCTGAGCTCAATGAATTCTAGCAATTTTATAAATAGACTATAATAGCAGACATACATACATTCGGAAAGATAAGAATGCAGAACCGCAATTTTTATGGAATACGCCTGCGGTTACGAGAACTCATGAATTATGTATATTTCTGAAAATTATTATCATTTCTGCGTTTATTATACGACACCAGTTCCAACCGCAGAAGAGATTTTCTAGCATGATTGATCCTTGCGACAATGTTGCGCGGCATTCCTTCCAACTCCAGTCACGTACTCTAATTCAAGGAAGTGAGTTGCGGTCCTTGATAGAAAACTATTTTCATCCATTTTCAATTATTTTCGTCCGTTCGTTCATTTCGTTCGCTTAATAGTTATGCGACATATCTTTGTACATGTATCTCGTGCTACAGGTCATACATAAAGTGTGTAAAATACGGTAAAGGCGCGTTACTATTACCGCATTTTTATCTTCAACCAATTCCTCGGGGAATAGTCGCCTGGGGTAAAATAAATAATGTTGACTAGACCACGCGCAATTTTAAAATACTTTGCGCCGGGGGCAATAATTTATCTATCACGAACACTAAAATCAAGAGGTGGATTTTAACAATTAAATATACTGTTAAAAGCTAGTTATATTTTCAATTAATAAAGAAAATTATATTTTTTAGTAAAAATTATAAATAATAAAAAAATGTTAATAAAAAATAAAAAAATAAATTCGCGCGCAGTCTATATAACTTTGCTGACCGCAAAGTCTTTTAAAGTTTGAAGCTGTTTCATCGATACGTTGAGGTATTTTCTTGCAACGAGGATCGCGATAAAAGCGAACCAGTTAGAAAACGTAGAAAGAGGAGCGAGAGAATGAGTAGGATGTTTCCCGTTCTTTCGAACGCGGAAAAGACGCATCGCCTTCGGCTGCTTTTCGGCACGTAGGCTTGCGGTCGCGTTGTAGACTAATCAAGTACACTTCTGCATCTTTATTTTTGCAATCCTAGTAGATTGGCTTACACTGTACGATCGAGCGAGTAAAAAGTTTCCTTTACCGAGCCTTTGACTCTCGCCGAAAGAGAGACATCTTCAAACTTTGTATTCTTATGAGCGGTTGCTCGTCTTGGAGAAGCCTTTTGGAACGGTTTTTTGTAGCAGATCTCTTTTCAGCAGGGTCTAATTATCTTCCTTTTGCTCTGAAAATAATCGCGATACGAATGGAAGACCAATGCCGAGCAATTAATATACAATCTCGTTTTTTATTACGTGATTGTTCTATTTTCTTTTTATACACTGTACCATGTAGTAATTATTGAATATTTGCATTTCTTGATATCTTTAAGTTCTTTTTTAATATTCGATGAGTCTTTACATTCATTTTTTTTTTCATCTTACACGAAAATGACTTCTGCTGATGAAATCGTGAGAATAGACAATATATTTCAAGTTTCATCGCCTTATTATTTTTACGATCACGGAACGTATGGGTACACATGTCGTCTTTGTTGCCTCGCTAGCAGACGAATTCAATATCGAGATTCATCCTAATGATAATCGGTAACTATGAGGAGAATCCCCCGGGTATGACTCCATTACGGAAATTAATCGCTCCACCGGAGCGGACGGTGCAAATCGTTTTAGTAATCAGTAATCACGAAGATGCGGCCGGTGCTTGTCCTCTCTTTAGGCCTTCGTTCTTTCTCTCTCTCTCTCTCTTATTTCTCCGGTACACGAAGCCGTTCTTCGCTCTCCCTTTCGTTCTCCCTTCAAGCATATACGCGTGTAGATCAGTGCCTCCCAACCTTTTTGTACGCGAGATTTTCTTGCGGGTGGTCCAGCGGAAGCGCATCTTGACACGTGACCCGCCACGTCGGATTACGTGCAACGACACGATTTTTACTGGCGACTGGGTTTCCGACTTTCGATTGCAAACACGTTCGTATTCGATGAAATTAATTCCGTTTAAATACAAATTGGAATTAGAATTTTATGCTGATCGACGATGAGCCCAGCCAGGTGACAGCTGGACAAGACTGCTCGATTATATGATATGAAATTACACGGTGGTTTCTTCATGAAAAGTTTATCAAAGATACATATTTCGATCACGCTGAAGAAACACACCAACGCGCATGAAATAATTCATTGGGAAGCACTGATTTAGATCTATTCTCGCGTTCGATTTGCGTGCCAGCATTATAATCGACGGCGATACTTTAACGACGCTTTAACGATGTTTTAACGCACCGTGTTTCCGATCGTTCCGGGGGGGGGGAGGGGGGGGAAGGGATATTTATTACTCACTTTAATAGTCGGCCTTCTAAAATGTCACGAGAGCGATTATTGTGAAACATAAAATTTGCATACCGTTTCGTCGGGCTGCATGAACGACCGATACGCATAGGTGAGAATTTTGCAGGTGGAATGGAGATTAATTGTCTGGCTAATGAGTTGATGGTTTGTTAGGGGGCGTACGAGGGGACGTAATCACGCGCTGCGACGTAAAATTAATTGAACGGTGGCAAAAACGTGATCGAGCCAAAGCACGCCGAGACGGTAAAAATGATGAATCGAAGAGGGTGAGGATGGGGAAAGGGCGAACCGGACGAAAGAAAAACGCGGAGTGAGATTAACAAAACTCACGACAGGACCTAAAGGAAAGTGCAATTAGATGTTGAACGAAGTCGCGAATTCAGTTTAAAGTTGTGCCTCGCGATTCTTCAACTTGTCCCATCTTCCGTCGACAACTCGCAAACTATTAAATATTTAGTTTTTTTTTTTTTAAATAAATAATGAGCGTTAAAATAAATCGGCAATGATGAAAGCATCTGTAATGTGTATTCATATTGTCGAATGATTATACGTGATGCGAATAAAATAATTTTTTTCCGCGTATTTTTTTAGTAAACTTGTAACATATCCAGAAGCGTTTTTAGTTGCTGTCGTTACGTGTTTAACATTTAAGCTTTAACCGACTATGTACATAATTAATTTATTGTCATTTCTGCAACATACCTCAGTCAAGGTCGCAATCGAGATCCGCGAGCGATAACGATTATTAACACGCGAAATGAAGTTTCTCGTCGCTCTCCGTCGTCGTACTTTTTGTCCCTGTCCCGTCCTTTTTTACTCTTCACTTCGAAACGCGATCAACCTCGCCCTTCACAATCCTGCTCAATATACGCTAATTAGTGCGTACGCTGCGTCGCGATATTTTACTGTCCGGCATTTAATATCTCGTTTGCCGGCCATTCAGGCAAACGGCGGGGCATCCGGATTATTCCCCTTAAAACCGTGCTTTTATGCATCGCATTTTCAGCAAGTACGACGGAAAATTACGTTAGAGTGATTTGGGCGTGAATTTATTAATCTTTCCCTCAACCAGTTTGATAACACTTTTGCCTTTAGTGTACACGAGACTAATCCTCTTTACATATTTAACAAAATTTATATTTGTATGTTAATATTTATTTAAAAATATTCACGTTTTCAAATTTTTCCTTTATTTATTGTATTATATTTAGCAATAAAGTACATATTATGACACACACAAAAATTAGTATTAAATCAACAATTCATTATTTCATATATAAAAATATAAAATTTTCTTAAAGAAACTTGATAATCTTGAACAGATATAATTCGTTTACACGAAGAAACAAAATATCTGTTTAAGATTATAAATTCTTCCAAAATTTTATATTCTTACTTATATATGAAACAATGAATTGTTGATTCGATACTAATTTTTTTGTGCACTGAACACATAGTTGTTTATAACTTTAATACAAACGATAATCTTAATGTACAATTTTCTATGCAGAGGTTCGTCTAAATTATTTCCATTTTATCGCACAGTAAATGTTTTTTATTCAGCGCTCCTTAATATCATTCTTGCATTTGACGAAAATCGTCATCATTAATTATTTCTATTTCGCTCGCACCCATCGATCTTCGCTGCGCACACGCGTGACTTTCCCTTATTATTTAATTTACCGCTAATTAAACGTTGCTCAAGCGGGAAATAGAAGGCACCGCCTGAAAACGGGTACGTTTACCCACCGCGTGGAGAGAAGGGCATTCCCCACAACTGCCGTGCCTCTCTCGCATGTTCGTGTTAACCCTTTAATTGATCGCCTGAGGCGAGCTTCTCTCTCCCTACCGGCCGCGAAAAATCTCGATTCATTCCTGTTTTCTTTTACGACGCTCGTAATTCCCGCATGGCTATTCTGAGTAAATTTTCATCCATGCGAACGCCAGTGTAGTTCAAGCTAATAATAATTTCTGATTAAATCAAATCACGTCTTTTTACAACATGTTGAAAAAAGGAGCACTCTGCTTATTATTATACAAACGATGTTTCTGTAATACTATAACTCGAGTTTCAAGATAAGTACAGGCAGTATTTACGAGACTTTTTCGACGAATTTTTGGTTTTTAGTTTCTCTTTTTCAACTTCCAAAGCGTTTTCGTAATTTTCTGATATCGAATGTTGCTGTATTTTCTCGCAGATTACGATACGGCCCGCAGGAATTTACGCACGAAGTGCAGCGACGTTCGTTGGCTTCGCGTTTTTATCGCGCATTCGTAATTTTCAAGCGTCGCTTTATCTTCTCCGCTCATAATACGCATCGTCAGTTTTTCTCGCATAGCTCAGCTCGACGCGGCCGGTTTGAGATTCGCACGAGACACTCGTGATTTTCGAGTCTCTCTCTCTCTCGCGCGCGCGGAACAAAGACGTGACTTCGCTTATAGAGCAACACATGTGGGTAAACTGTCTGATGAGCGACGCGTTGTCGACTGGAAGCAAGGTAGGAAGTTTCCGGTTGGCTAAGTACTAGCCGCTTAAAGTCGGCCACCGGTTGTCGCGAAGTTGCGCTCTACACGATCGGGCGACGCGAAGTCACTTAGCGAGAGGTAAAAGAGGCGAGAGCGCGGACGACGACGACGACGAGTCATCGCGCGAAGTGACAGGGTCCGCTGGACCGGAAAATTCTTCAGCAACGTGCTTCGAGGAATGTGGAGTACAGATACGACGCGAATATTTCGCTGAATCTTTCGCGCGAACTCTTCCCGCTTGTAATCGCCGATCTGGATACGGCTGCGAGATCGGCAGGAGCGAAGTCGAGTTATCGGCCACACGTTACTCGATAAAGCTAAAATCTCTACAAATTGTTAATTTTATTCAATGGGAAGAAGAATTTTAAGCGAGCGGATGATTCGAAGTATTAGTGGATTTCCAATTTGAGAAAAAGCAGGCGCCTATAAACACACAATGTTCTCAGAATATTATACGAATATCATTAAAATAATATTAAAATAATATTCGGAGAATATTATGCAATATTTTTTATATTATGGGAATATTGTGTAAATGTTATATATGTTTTTTATATAATATTTTACATAATATTACTTCAATATCCGAAAAATATTATGAAAATATTCTATTGAATATTGTTATGGTAAAAAATTTATCTGAATTATTATGCATAAAATGTTTATAAACTATATAATTATTACATTTAAAAGTTATAATATTTCCGATGTTTTAAAATATTGAAGTAAATAATATTATTTACTTCTTTTCTAATATTCCTATAATATTATCAGGAGTGGACGTATAACTATTTTTCATTAATATTTCAGGAATATTATTTAATATAAAAATAAATATATAATATTGCGCGCTTATAACGGCATCTTTTCGATTTCTCTCAATTTTTCTTGTGTTCAAAGGATGCTGCTCCTTTCCGTCATTTCTAGCAGTAACATTTGCCCCAACTGCAGAACGCGTGCCTTCTTTCTCAGGCCGATTATCCTTCGCTTCTCCGGCCGCGTACTTTATCGTTCGCGATCACGTCCCCTTATAGAGGCGCAGAATTCGCGCGACCGATTCTCCGCATACGAAATTGCTGGCGTCTCCCGCGAGTTCTGCCCGCGGAGGAAGAGCGTTCCGTGCGTTTCGAGCGATTGCGGGGGGAATTGTTCGTGCTCGTTCCTCGGCCGTATACGCGAATAAAATCGCGAGAGAAGAGGATGATTCTTCGGCGGCCGCGCGCGGGAAGGAAGGTGCCCCTTCGCTTCCAGATCCCGCGAGATCCTTCCTTCGCCTCGGCTTCTTCTTGCCGCTCCGGCCGTTGTTGCTCGCTCTTGCAGCGACAGGATAAGTAAGGGTAACTACGTCTCAATAGCCTCCATCGTGGTAAACCGAGGAGCGCGACCTAATATGGGATTGCTTGCAACAACCATCACCATCGCCACCACCACCACCACCACCACTACCATCACCACCATCGGCAGCATGCACCACCATCGAAGCGAGCGAAGACGAACGGCCACGGGGGCGAGGACCGCGAGAAAGAGGCCAAGCGAAGGGAAGGACGCGCGAGGAAAGGGGCAAAGAGTACTGTAAATTATTATTGCCGCTAGTTTCTTGCTCGGAGCGCTGGGTAGTCTGCCTACTGCCACGCCGTACGCGTTACTGCGCTACTTATCTTCGTACCCGCACTCGCGGCAAAAGTCTTCCTCCACCTCCTCCTTATCTTCCCTTTCGTATTCTTCTCCTTCGTCTTCCTCGTCGCAGCATCGTAGCCGCTCGCGACTGGCGATCGCCGTTCTTCCTGACTGCAATCGTTCCGGTACGTCGAAAGAAATACGTTCGACAAAAAGCGAGCCTCGAACGGGGCCGTTGCTCGCAAACCCAAGTCCCTTTCATTCGACTTTGCAATTTGCCTTCGTTTATCGATAATATAGGGAAGTGATAAGAATGTTTCATGATATGACAATTGATGTTGTCACAAAAACTGACTCTTTCGTCGCACTTCTCTTGAGGGTGTATGGGACATTTTTCAAAACATTAAGAAAATTATGAAAAAATTATAGATTGTTTTTATATTGCATTTGAAAGTAGTAGAAAAAATTTGGCGGCGATTTTTTATCTGGATAAAAAATTATTTCAATAAGCAGACTTGTGCTTTAATGAGAATATAATTAATAATGGAATAATTACAAAAATTCTGAATTTTTTTATTTAAGTGCTTTATATTCAATATGATTTATAAAAAATTTCATTGCAATGCAGAGATCAGTTCTGTAAAATAAATAAAATCTATTTCTTTATTTAGAAATTAATGAAACAATCACAATAAAACTTTATTTAAACCATCTTGAATACTTAAAGAATTTACACAAAAAATTGAGCTTTTTCTTAATGTTGTAAAAAATAATTTATTTTTTAAAAGTATACGATATGTTATTAAATGAAAATATAATCTTATTTGCACAACTTTCACATGTATATAGTTTATTTGAACAAATTTGCAAACTTTATTTGCTTTGCGGGGTCGGCATGTCCTGTACATTCTTAAAAACTAATTTATTCGCTTTGCTACTTTACTGCGAAAAAAAAAAACGTGGATAAATATTTTCAAGATACATATACTCGTCATTTTAAGTCCAAATATTAATTCAAAGAGAAACTTTGGTCATTTCCTCGTCGGTCTTGATTTAATGACGAATCGTACACAAATGTACACGCGTTAAGCTATTGCTTGCGCTGCAAGGTTGAGCAATTACGTCACGCTTACGTTTTTACTACGTTTAAAGAAAAAGGTGTGCTATAATTCCTTATTTTTAGAAAACTGCTTTTTATGAAACTACTACTGTTTGTTCCTTTGTCAACTTTCGTAATGAATACGTTACTCACACAATAACCTAACGATGTCAAGAACGTTTTTCTTTTTTACGGTAAGACAAGTTCGCGACTTGTCTTCATATTTGCTCCCGCGGCAAATATTTTGCCGTTTCCTTGCTCGCGGTTCGTCGAACCCATTGTTCTCGTCCACTGCAGGCGAGAAAGTCTGGTCCGGGAGACGACGACGCGGGAGGAATCTCGTAACGCTAGGTTCTAGCCATTAATCTTCGACCAAACGACCGTGTCTTTTCGTTTCGTCGCCTAATCGAAACGCCACGACGCCTGACATCGCCGTCAATACGCGAACGATATCAGAATTTATCCAATCGATCGAAGGTCGTTTTCGTCGTCGTCGTCGTCGCCGCCGCCGCCGCCTATCGAAAAGCGGCGATCACGGCGGAGTAAAAGCACGTTTAACGACAGGACGCGATTACGACACCTCCGTGCGACGATGATCGTTATCTTTACGAGCGGCGAGAGAGCGACCGATGCACGATCGCAGATTCGCGGTGTGGCGCGACGCCAAGATTCGTCCTCCAGCAGCAGGTGTCCGACGCGTCAATTATCTAATGTGAAAAGTAAAATCCGTCTAAAATTAAGGCGATAAAAAATATTCCACGTGAATATTTTTGCATTTTCTATTGTTTTAAGATCATTAAGGATGTGTAGGACATTTCTCAAAACATTAAGAAAAATATGAAAAAAATTACAGATTGTTTTATATTGCATTTGAAAGTAGTAGAAAATTTGGTGACGATTTTCTATCTTGATAAAAAATTATTTCAATTAGCAGTAGATATATGCTTTAATAAAAATATAATTAATAATGAAGTAAGAAATAATGAAAAAAATCTGAATTTTTTAATTTAAGTATTTAAAATAATTAAGATGATTTATATACAAAGTTTCATTGCGATGCATAGATCAGTTCTGTACAATAAATAAAATTTATTTATTTGCAAAATAACTAAAGACGATTACAATTAAACCAATTTGTGAAAATTAAAATTAATCTTGTCGATATGAGAGAAAAATAAAAGTAAGATTTTTTTTATGATTTGAGAAACATACGGTTTTACTGTTATAAATTGGCCGGTTGTAAGTTTGATTATTGTCTCGATAGAAATTCCAGCGCGTACGGCCACGATCCGTAGCCCCGGGCGTTTTCGCGTACCGCGCGACATGGATAAGGTGGGGGCGAATCACGCGGTCTGGAAAAGATATCTGGAACGGCAGTTATGTTAATTGATGAGCGGGCTCGTGTTCACTTTGCCGATCTGGTGGCGGTCGGCGCGAACGATAGGTATTTCTCTTCAACGCTCGCGCTCGCGGCGGCAAAAGTGCTACACGCCGCGGTGGAATTCCGCGTGTTACGGTAGCGATCATGCAGAATGTCGTTCACTGGACAGGCATTTACGTGAGATATCGGAGCGGCGATTGTTTGCACCTGTACGCGGCGGAGAAAGGCGGTCGCGATTAATATTCTATGAAAAAGTCGACAAGTCGCGTTTCCCCGAAATTATGTTGTAACGAAATCATGTTTCTGCATGGAGAAAATTTTCTCGTAAAATTTACCTTGAAACTTTCATACGCTCCGGTCGTAAAAGAACATTGTATATCGAGGAATGTGATTTTCTCTAATTTATTAACGTCTACATGTATTTTATACTTTAACACGGTAAAATATAAAATGTTTGATTATTTTCAAAGATACAATTAAATTTCAATAAGTTTAAGATTATGTTAAACAGTTTATATTTCTTTATCGCTTGAAGTAAAATAAATACCGAGTAACGATAAACATATATATAATATTTTATATATACAATATTTCGTATATATTATCATATAAAAAAATTTTATCTTGAATTTTAAAAATTCTATTTTAAAACATTTTACAGTACTGAATGGTAATTTTTGTTCAGCGGTTAGAAAATGTATCTTTTGTATATTTCAAAAATTCCTATCATTATAACTCATAATATTTGACAAGAGTTGCCCCAGTACATAACAAAATTTGTAGCAAAATAAAAATTCTTTCCGTGTCATGCTTTTGCAGAGAGAGAGAGAGAATAGTGTCTGTTTCAAATTACTTGAAGTATCACACTTGCGCAATTACATTCTGTGACTTCGATACCGAAAACTAAACTCTGTAGCGAATAAGTCTAAACGTTATTAATTTTAACGGTCGTGTTTAGCTAATCTTCATTACGACGCTTATGTAATTTCAACTAGCTTCATTGTGTTACACCATCGGTATCTACTCCTACTGATATGCCTTACGCCCACTTATCTGTTCGTTTTGCCGTTATCGCCTTTCACCTTCTCCTTTGCAGTACTCGCCGCACGCTTCATCAATCCCCCGCACATGCCGCAGCACGAATCCGTTAAATAGCAATCCATTTATGCTTGATTTGCGTTTGTGTGTGTGTGTGTGTGTGTGTTTTATTTTCGTATCGCCGACAGCCGCCGTTTCAGGCAATTGCGATATCGTAATGATGAAGATTTTAAGGAAATTACTTAACATTCCGCTATGCATATTTCACACTCGTGATTTCAGCATGATCGGGCACAGAACCAGAAATAATGTTTTACCAAGTGTATATAATCGACAGAAATAATTATAGATGCACATATAGAAAGTCGAGGGCTGGCAAGCGTTTGGTGCCGTATGTCACATTCCATGACGTTAATTTCGAATAATTAAACTGTCCACTTGATTAGATTAAGTCATTAATAACTACTTTATATCTTACGAATACGATATTTATATGCGTCAATAATAATATTATGCTAAATCGTATTTAATTTAGAAAATAATGATAACGTATTAATTAAAATAAAGTAATAAATGATTTGAATAATAAGTGAAAAAAATGGCTGCAATGATGTAAAAAAAACTTTAATAATTCTAAATAATTTTTAATTTAGAAAATAATAATAACAATTGAAATAAATGATTTCTAAATAATAAATGAAAAATAATGGTTGCAATAAGAGTGAGGAATTTCTCGACGTTAATTTTTCAGTGTAACGAAGCCAATCGTGGTAGTATCTTACAGCCTCATTTGTCGGACGTCAGCTCAAATGACTCTCGGATTCTAATGACGTCGAATCGTTCGCAGAATGGAGCCGCGAAATGCTCAATGGCTCGTAAATTCGTCGGAGTGACGCGAATCGTTAGCCGACAACTGACCAGTAGCATGTTTTCGACGCGAATCGTTCGAGGGCGACTCGACGGTGTCGAGAGGCGAGAGCACCTGCAACAAGGACTCTCCTCTCCTTGCCGCCGTGCCGGGTCATGACACGCGAAGAGTCCTCCGTTTTCACCATTACGCAATCGCGGATGATCGTTACCATCCTCCACGAGGTAGCACCGCGAGTCGTGGCACAGCCTCGCCAGGCATCTTCTCTCTTCCTGGCCGACCCGGTCGACCATGCAGCGGCGGATCGGTGCAGGGAGCAAATGTCGTGCGAATCGCGCCGCTCGTTTTCATCCTCCTCTTACGTGCTCTGCCGTCATTGCGTCACTTTACGTACCTCAGCTCGACGTAAGGCTCCGTGGAAATCAGATCGGAAATATTCGACCAGGTGTTATTAACGTTACGACTGCCGCGGCGCGCGGAGCAAGATCATAAATCGCACCTGCGTGTCTTTGGGTGAAACGGTTGGCGGGATAATTAAAGGTTCCGCCTAGCTGTCTCGTCGAATTCGCATTATTGTTTAACCGCGCGCGGCGATCGGTTTACGTAACGAGCCGAGAAAATTATAAATTTTCCCCGCAAACGGCCCGAAGAGATCTCCCCTCCTCCCCTCCCCCTCTTTGGACAGGATGCGGGTTCGCCATTCGTGATGAGATTAAATCGAAGCTGCAGCGCCCGGGGGTAATTCGTTGATTAACCCGGCCACAATGAAGCGCCTCGTTGCGAAACTCGATATTAGCCCGCGATAAAAATCACGGCCTAATACGTGCGCGCACTTTCTAATAGCGGGGGCCTTTGTAAACCGGCACGTTGGGCCGATCGTGCGCGCGAGTGACAAGTGAGGATAGGGTTAAATGTGAACGGCATTATCCCCTTCGGCCTTGGTGTAACCGCGATTAGGAAGAGCGCGAGCCGCGTAAGGTGAAGATCGCTTGTCATTAAGATTGATGATGTTCCGCGCGTAATTTCAGAGATTTGTAAAAAAGTTACGCGCGCGCGAGCAGCGCACCAACGTCTGAATATTTCCTCGCGCGTGAAATCCGTTCCAGTAAATTGCGTGAGAATTGATTTAATGAACTCTTGTGCGAAACGAGAGTCGAGAGTTTATCGAAACGTACTTTTAAACTTGTTTGCATAACGATATATCAATTATTTTATCGTTCGATGTAGAAAAGAAAAAAAAAATGGATTCACGTCTGTGTTTATCGCGCTGCGCCTTCGCATTGATAATTTTCCAATTAACGCGGCGTGAAATCCAGTCGCACACGCGCGTGGAATTATCAAGAGGTGAAATCACGATCGCCCCGCATATTTTATTTCCTCCCGTGACCTTTGTAACAAAGTCGCCATCGCGCCGAGACAAGAGCGGGGTGATTTTCTTTTTATCGTCCTCGAATAACGCAGGGTGTGTCTGTGTCCGATCGTCCTTTGATTTGCGTCGCATTATCGCACATAAATCGTGAGGGGAATAACTTGGCGAGCCGAAGCGGGGATCGAGTCGTCGACCGCGGGTCTGGCTTCGCGACGACGACGATGACGGTTTTCTCGGGCGAGCCGGCAACGCGAAGCTCCGGACGAGAGGAAAGAAAGCGAGAAAGAAAGGTAGGTAGGTAGAAAGAAAAAGGCCGGAAGAGAGAGAGAGAGAGAGAGAGAGGAAGAGCGAGGAGAAGAGGAGCCCCGAAGCGGAGAGGGAAGGCGTGACAACGGCTGCACTTAGCATAACAATATTTACTACTAGAAGAAACTTAAGAGACTTGAATATTCTATGCGGTGGCCTCGCCCAGGCCTTGCACAACCACTCGCGCGAGCGAGTCCCGCACGCAGTCCCTCGGCGCTGTATAATTATGCACGCGGGGATGGGACAGCGTGAGTGTCCTGGCGTAGCGTTGTGTGTGTGTGTGTGTGCGTGTGTGTGCGTGTAACGTGTATACGCGCGTGTATGTATGTACATGCGGGACTTCAGCTCGTCAGAAAGAATGCGCGCGGTGCCGGGATTGAAGCTAATACGCGCTCTCGGGACAACGTGATTTTCACCTTCGACTCGCGCCGCAACACCGGAGCCGTTGATCGCGTGGCGCGCATCGGGGTTTGGAGTAATTACAGGAGTACGCACGTCACAGTCCCGCGACCGCCAGCCGCTGAATCAGGAGTCTTTTTATGCGAATTTTTGCACGGCGATCTCGGGCTCCACTCATCCAATTTCTTTCAATAAATTTTTCAAATTTTTAATCTATTTATTTTTTATTTTAATGAAACGGTTTACTAAGATTACGAAAACAGGTCTATGATTTAAAAATTATTTATTTAAATTAAGTAAATTTTTTTCTCCGTGGTATTACTGGATGATATTTCTGACGCTCCAGGAAGTTCTCCGGTTACGTGCGAGAGCACCCTGCCTCTATGCGCAGGATGAACTCTCTCGCGAAGCGAAAACTGTTTAACTCTTAACCAGGAATGTTGCTAAAGCGCGACAAATCGAGTCGGTCGCGGCAGATGCGACAAATGTGCGTTTTCCAATGACGTTAGAGAAAAAGAGAGAGAAAGAGGAATGCGTCATTTAATCATTTCGCGCTGCACGGAGAGTTGCCGAAGAAGGAAAATCCTGGCCTAGAAACGTCAGTACGAAGTACGTCTCGCGATGACGGGACGAGAGATACGCAGTTTCGACGACGCGGCGCGACAAAGCGGCGAGTTTCGCGCCTCAAACCGCATCCCGCGGGCGCAATGCGGGACAATTGAGTGAAAGGCGAATTGTGGTCGGCGGTATCATCATCGTATCCGCTCGCGCGACGTGTTTGCGCTTGTCGCGCGTGAAAACGCGGCGACGTGTCACGTTAAGAAGAAGCGTCGTCGATGTCTCTCGACGAGAAATAGGAAATTGAAAAGCGTTATCTCCAGGAAAGCGTCGACGATCAAGTCGCGGGATGGAAAGGGGAGGAGGAGAAGGAGAAGGACATTTAGAGAAGGACACGTTTCGCCGCACGGCAGCTCGCGTTTGGTGTCTATCTACTCTGCTCGACGAGTGAAAGTTTCGTAGCTAAGATCTCGAGGCTGCTGTTGCTGCTGCTGCCGTTTGGTCGTCGTCATCGGAAAAATTACACGCGCGCAAAAACTCGCGCTCCGAGCGTAACTTTCCGCGTGAGCAAAACGTCGCGAGCGTGGTTATTTCGTCATACGTATCGCGCGATGTAAGCAGCGCGTCCCGCATGTGGCGATACGTGTACAATTAATTTTCAATGTATATTCCTTGAGAAAAGAAAATATGAATATGCATATAGTTATGCATACATATATTATTGTTGTAATCCGAGAATAATCACCTGTGAGATGTATTTTATCATCCTAGCGGCGGAGAAACGAAGCTAACGCTACAGCAAATCTTTTTACTGATTCAGTGTCCATACCTTTATTTGAAGATTTCGAAATTCAATTTGTACAATCGAAGTTATGACTCATATATTCATAGCACTGATCTGTTGAAACTGACTGGAAGGTAGAAAATATCAAAAGTGGTCGTTATAAAATCAATCAAGTGTGGTAAGACTTTGTATTACAAATTTGAAATAATCATTTTTTAACAGTGAGATTTGAGTTAAAAAATATTATAGGCCATTTTAATACCTTTATATTTTTATACAATACAAAATTTATATCATTTTTTCTATAAATATTAATTTTTATTTGAAAAATACTTTATATGTATAATTTTTATACCTACATATATAATATGATAAGAATTAATAATCAAATCATTTTTAATAATTCTGCAAATAGAAATACAACAATTTTATATATGATAGCAACTTGGCCTTATTTTAAATTGTAATCCAATAAATATTTCTCCGTATCTTTTTAAAAAAATATTGATTAAATTTATTGATTAAATTTTACACATAATGTTATCAGATATTATTAAATTACAAAACAATCAATAATATATAGTTAATAATATGTAGTTAATAACAATGACTTTTAACTAAAGTATAAAAATTACTTCAGGCTATCACGTTTAGGCAAAAAAAAATTTGAGGTGACTATTCCCAGATTGAACAGATAACACATATATTGGTTACACAATTATATTATTATTTTCTTAGAGAGATAATATACGTTGGTCATATTGCGTCGTTTTCATAAAAACCTCAAGTATTCTCTCGCCGTAAACTGATACGAAATAACAGCGTCGCAAATTGACAGCGACGTGATTGATGGTTTCGCGAAGCTTTCCTTGCCATTATCCCGAAGCTCTTAATCCCAGCTAGACAAGCGAACACTTTCGTTTAGCGAAAGTAGCGAAAGGGTCAAGTATCGACTACTGTACGCGAACCAGCGGTTGAACCCTCTTTCTAAATGCGCGGTTGAAGGATGATCGTCGTTTACGTCAAATTACGGTGGCCTAGCGTTACCGCATCTGTACACACACACACACACACACACATATATATGTTTTATCACTGCAATTACGCGTAATTGTAAATCGCTAATCTATTCGGGCGAAATCGCACTACCGGGATTTATGGCGGAAGTGTAACCGAACGCGATAGATCTATTCGCGCTCGCGACGTTCACCGCCGCTCGGCTCTCGACGAACGTACATAATATTCATCGACGGGAGTTGAATTGAATACCGGAGCGATAAAGTGACAGACCGCTAATTATCAATGCTCGCGTACTTTGCGTAATTTACGTGTACCGTCAACATCGTAAATCGCCATTATCTCTCGTGCACCTTACTTCCCCCCACTCTCCCCCTTCCGGACTCCGTCTTGGACACGTCGTAATTTCCACGTTAGCGTTTTCATCACACCCACTGCCCGACAACGAACTTTCAAATAGCCCAGTTTTGACAACTGATTGTTATCGTCACGCATTACGTGCCGATGCGATTAGCGTTCGGCGCAATATTGCAGATTCACGAAGCGTGGGAAGGGAATAACCATGTAATCATTAGCTATAAATAAAAGCAAATACTCGAAGCTAATCGGCTGGAATGTTCCGATAGCATGAATTTATGTCTATTTGCATATCGCTCTAGTAAAGCCCCGGTTCGCGTGATGTCTGAGGTGCAACGCTGCCAAACGATCGCTCTAATACAAATTATTTATCACCGCTATCCGCCGTCGTCTATTACGCATTGTCGTTTATTATCATTACGCGGGAGAAACGCCAAGTGCCCTTCTTAAATCACTCGTTTATCTAACATTTATGTTACGTAAAGTGGAACGAATAATTACCAATCCTTATCGCGCTTACCGAGTCCACGTCCCGATGTACGTTTCTTATTCGCCTACGGCTGTCGTTTAATATCGCGGGAGTTCCGATCGTGCGGTTAATTACATAGAGTCCGAACGGACGCCGGGTTTTTGCCGAAACCCGGAAAATCGGTCGCCGCTAATGCTCGGCTTCCGGCCCCCCCCCCTCCCCCTCTCCCCCGATCGGCGTGCTATATCTCTACTTTGATCGAGACTCGCGACGCGAATTCCAACGGGACCCGAGCTGACCGCGGGCCGCGGCGCGGGCTGGTCGCTTTCTCTTGCCGTCGCCGTCGCCGCCGTCTCGTTTACCGCTTCTCGCTTATCTAAACGCGGGACGCTTTATGATCCTTCATTATCGGAGTACAAATTATAATCCGCAAATAGCGTCTGGCGTTTATAGCGCCGCCGCGCCAAGCGTATCCGCGTGCGCGTATCTGCGAGTTCGGGCGAGCTTCTCTCGTCGTGAGCGCGAACACAATGCCGCTCGTCGTCCCACGCCGTGTGGCGTGTGCGCTCTCTAAACACGTGTACGCAGAAACGATCGTGTATAACGTGTCTGAGGAATCTAATTTATTAGCACGGACTCTTGACTCGGTGTGCCCGATCGAACGAAAAAAAAAAGAAGAAAATGGAGAGAAAGAGAGAGAGAGAGAGAGAGGAAAGGGCAAGGGGTGGTAGAGAGAAAACGCCTAGACAATCGACGAGGAATTAAAGCGATCGACTGCTCGGTTTCGTGGGCGTAATTGCCGCGACATGCGCCGGGCACAATTGCGAATCGACAGGCCGTTCCTCGAGAATACGCGCGGGTTTGTCCGCGGGAAGAAAGCGAGGCGGCGGATACCGTACTTTATTAACACGTTAACGATACACGAATTTCTCTCTCGGTTAACTCTGCGAAAGTCTAACCAAAGATACAACCAGTAAGTTCACTTTGCAACGTGACAAGTATCACTTTAAGTGTCTTTACATCGAGGAAAAAAAATTGTTAACTGGACTAAATTTTTTCAGTTCAAGTGTTTAACTTTAAATATGTAAATACTTGAACTGATGAGGTTTAATCAAGTTAACAACTTTTTTCTCGATGTATTTGTACTTAGGGGTTTATTTTATGAGATTAATTATATAATTGTAAAATATTCGGATCTAAACAATATATATTTTTTAAATAAAAAAAAGCCAAAAATAGAATGATAAATATATGCATTCATTAAGAATAATTATCAATAAATCAATTAAATGAAGAAATTTATATTTTATAAGATATCATTAATGGATTTAAATAATAAAATTTAATAAAAAAAATTATTTTCATGTAAAGGTGAATATTAAAATATTTTTTTATTCATCATTTTCTTAGACCCCATCTCAACGTCCTTGTAACATTTCAGCAACACAATGACGTCGGATTAAGCCTTGTATCTGTGAAATAATACATAAGAAATTTAAATATTTTATTACCACGTTTAAAGCTGAGTTAGAAACCGATAATTCGCACGTAAAAGCGATCTCATCGCACGTAAGAAGATCATGATCTTCCCACGCGACAACAATGTAATGTAATCTGTACGCTTAGAATAATTTACGAATCGCGATGCAAAAAGTACGTCGCGCTCGCGCGAGAAGAGGGAGATCGACGACGCATCTCGCGGCGGCGTTTTGTATGTCGTCTCGTCGACGATAATTCGCGACAACTCAGTTGCGCGCCGCGAGAGAGAAAAACGGAAAAAAAATATATGCCCACCCTCCCGCCCCGACGCTCGCGCATTTGCAATTCAGATGCGCGCGAATCCGAATATGCTAAGGACGACGTCGCGGTGGTGGGTACGCGTCTCCACCACGATCGGAATTATAGATAGCGAAATTCATTAGGCACGGTCCGAGTGATCAACCGGTCTCGACGACGCCGCGCCGGTTGGCGTGATCTTCCGGCCGGCCGGATCGTGAAATTTCAATTGACGTGCTTTAAGTGCAGATTACACGATAATGCGTTATCCGTTCTAAATAACGCGAAGGTGTCCCGCGGTATACAAAAAAAAAAGAGATTATCGGTCTCTTGACACACGACGTGAAAGAAAAGCGACGTGTGTCTTGACATCCTTTAATATCGTGTCGTACAATTTTATTACGCGCTGAGAAAGATCACCTGTTCGTAAATAATTTATGAAGCAATGACGATTAAAACCTGTTGAAACTTTTATTCACGTCCATCCCTCTGCTCGGAAATATTCATTCATTCATTCATTCATTCATTTATTTTATAATAAAACGCCTATATTTCGGAACCGGAAATATTTCGACGATCAAACATTCTATTTTGGAGGAAATTTTTTTACGCGGGGACAGAGTCTTGCGAATTACGCGTTGGAATTTCCGGGGCGTACTTAAAATTTAACGATGCGCCACGCGGATCACGTTCCGCGTATGTACAATATACCACATGTGTTTTTCGCGAGAGACGCTGCCCATCGAGGGAACAATGCACGACCTACGCTGCTTTTGACACACGATCTCTAAACGCGTCATCGCTATCGTAGGAGTCCATAACGAATCTAAATATGTACGAGGCATATACGTCGGTGGATAATTCTCCGTGTAAAGTTTCATTTTATCCCCTGAGCTATAAATAGAAAACGTGCAGGTGTCGGAAAATTGCGCCTCTTATGAATTATGATTATGTAAAATATTCCGTCGAAAAAATATATATTTTATGTAAAATAAAATATTAAATATATACACGCACACATGCCTACTCTCTAATTTTTTGTTTTAGTAGAATCTCGTTCTAAAGAGTGAAAAATTCATAGTAGTGACAACTGTTTTATGTATACAATTAATGTACATAGTACAAAAAACTATTTTAGTTATTGCAACTAAAGTTTTAATTTCGTTGCGATTTCTTCACAAAATAATTGCTGGAACAATTTTTTTCTCTAACAATTAATGTAGAAGAGAGAGTCAGATTCCACTCCAAAGAATTTAGAGAGGTACCAAACAATTAAAGAAAACGTGATTAACAAAGTATAACGTATTTTGGAAGAAATGCGTCAATTATAATTGAAACATATGTACATGACATTTGTTTCATTATATGTATATATTTTGTTCAAGATTAACGTCTAACGAACAGCTAAATTTAAAGAGGATTTGACGACTTCGATCTCGAGAGGAGATGGTCGCCGCAGTGGGAATCGGCATTTTACGCAATTTAATTGCGATTTATCTACGGAAACGTCGCACGCTATCGCGGATGTAATTAGCGCCGACCGCGATGTAATTAACTCGCCTGTCGTTAATGCGCCGGCGCGGTATCGTCCCCGCGGTCTCTCAGCCACGCTCGAACTTCGCAGCGATTAATAAATTAAGTAACATCGGTCGAATGTCTCGGAGAGTGACGTCTCCTCCGTGTCGTAAAACGAGCAGCGGGGGTCCGTCTCGGGGATTTTCTCCGCAATCGCTTTTCCACCTTTTTAATATGACATAATCTGCGGTAAAAGTCGCGAAGCGTCGCTTAATTACCGAACAAGACATCAACGATAAAGGCTAAACCGCGGGGTGACTTTAAGTAACGCGATAGATCTTCACTTTTACTATATTTTCTTTTCTTCAAGCAAAACTTTTCTTTACGTAATATTTCTATTACAATAAGTTTTCTTTTTACATCAATTATTACACAACACTTATTTATAAAAAAAAAAGATAAAGCTACTTTCCCTTCAAAGTAATTTAACGAGAATTACGTAGCCCATTACGTTAATTACGTGAGGTTTGAACGTTGATTACAAGTGGGATGTTGGGCGCAATCTTGGCCGGAAATCGGAGCGGATTTCCGAAATACATGAGCGGCCGATGGCTGCATTGTTTGCCGTCTCTGAAGGAATTTAAAATGTGATCGATAAGCATCGGCCATTTACGCGGTTCGCTCAGGCGTGAAATCAACTTCTGCACCGCACTCGGCTAGGCATGAAGTGTTTGCACATACCCGCGCTTTCTTGGATATAAAGAGATACGCCGATGACGTAGTGTCGCAATTAAACTCCTTCCACGGAAGCCCCGCGTAAAGAGAGAGACCCTTTAGTTTCCTATTAAAATAGCATTTGTGCGTGCAAGGTGAAACATTAATTCGCTGACAAACTGATAATCAGGAATATTTAATGGCGCATACAGCTACGTTACTCTCTCTCTCTCTCTCTTTCTCTCTCTCTGAAGTATCAAGATATACTTCTCAGGCTTTTTTTGAGTATTTTACTATACAACGTATAATTTATTAATTACGTGATTATTAATAAATAACTTAAAATATGTGTACGCGTTACATTTTGTATATTATACACGAAACATGAGAACAGTATCGTATTGCAATGCAGCGGATAATTACACGTCTTACGAAAATATTTGAAAGCCTTCTAATATTTGCGTATACTTGAATAAATTGCACGTTCTAAATTCTTCGTTCCCTCGTCTTTCTCATATTCTTGAAAATCGTGCCTGTACCTCGAGAATTGCTGCAAGATAAATCGCTGATAATTTATCCGACGTCCGTTTATGCGTTAATTGCTCGTTTTTTAAAATATCATAATCGCAGATGGAACGCGATTGAGTACATACAATCCCCCCATCGGATTGAGAGAGCTCGCAATCGGCGATCGGCTCCAACTCCGGTTACCGCAATTCCCCATTCGCTTTAGCGATCGATCATCGATAAATATCGCCTTACTTCATCACGCCGGTTCATTGGTCATGTAACGGCGTACAAATATTGAAATTTATGATTCGCGCACGCTGGCATGTGGGGCCCTGCGTGCTCGTATATTCCGGACACGTGTATACGTCGGCGCGCGATAGCGCATAGTGTCCCGCCATTAATTTATTTACGAGTGCAAGGGAGCATTTGCCGCGCGGAATTGTTCGTAAGATCCTCCTGCCCTGAGATATACAATGTAACGTGATTGACTGATCGCGTCGGGAACGATGAAAAATCGATACCTTCGTCTTTTATTGCTCATTCATTGTACGTGAGAGAAATCGTCATAGATTTCGCATAAATTTTAGGACACTGTCATTGAACTCTCTTTGTAAATTCTATGAACGATTTATCGAAAACACATACACGCGCATGCGAAAATCTTCAATGAGAACGGATTGAAAATATTATTGATTAAATGAAGAATTAGAGATGTGCGAATCAGGATTTTTTTTCGTCGAATCGAATAGAAATGAATCAATAATATAATAACATTATTATAATATTTAGATAATAACAAAAGATTTCTATATTGTAAAAAAAAAAACAATATTGATTACATGGTATAAAGACATTTTAAATACATACGATTTTATGAGATCGTCAATGTATTCGAATCTCTTTCGAAAGTTTTGGTTCGGATTCGAATCGTAAAGATTGAAATCTGAATCGAGTCCGATTCGTACATCTCTATGAAGAATTGAATTATAAATGCGTACACGTTAATTTCCCAAGCGTTTCGCAATATTTAAATCACTTGCGTGCCTCACGACTACGAAAATTGCTGGGTATTACATTCGCTGTACATTAAATTTGACCTAAACGTGTGCAGATGCAATATGATTTGCTCCGCCGATCGAAAGTATTGCTTTCGCATCAAAGTACCCATGAAAGCATCGATATGACCTATTAAGAATTTAAGTGTTGCATTTCACACTTTGCGGTATGTGCGCGGTATTGCAGTCATATGTACAATTGCGTGAGAAAATTAAGCGAGGCTTGAGAAATGTTTGCGATTTTGAAATGCGATTGCACGTTATGCGATCTCCAACTGTCTCTCTATCTCTCTCTTTCTTCTCGGGGGGGGGGGAGCAACGCGTTAGCACGTCATCAGACGTTCATGTGATCATTGTGCGTTCAACGGGACGTATCTATCGTATCAGGCTCTAATGAGTCTCTTATAATTTATACCGCCTCTTTGCTGTACCAGCGCAATCATTCCGCGGCATGCGAGAGCAATTAGAAAAAAAAATTGGCGTGAAAGGGAAAAGCGTAATGGGGTTGTCTTGCGTGCATTGTGCACTTTATTTACATTGTAACGGACACGCCGGTCGCGCGTGTGTCGACGACCCCGTGTCGTCGTTCGGCTACGACGTTCCTGCTCGCGGAGCAAGCACTCTAATGCGATACGCCTAATTAGTTTAGAAGCGGACGGTTTATTATCCTGGGATGTTCTAATAAGCGCTCCTCTCTCGTTTAACTCGCCGCGGTATCTGATGATATAAACGGGAAGAGACGAGAGAAGTTTCGCTCGTTACTGCCCGAAGAATTATTTCGAGACTATATATCGTCTTTAAAAAAAAAAAAAAAAAGAACCAATCGAAAAGAGAACCAAGCCATAATTCTTTCGTAGATAATATTGAAGTTGAAGTTTTATCAAACATGGATATATTTTAAATCCTTTCTTGACTTGATGCAAAAGAGTTGTCTTGAGCAGAGAGCGAAGACAATTTCGGCTGGTGTATTTCGCAACATTCGCCAAATTCAAAATTATCGTTGTCCCCCTCATGCCGCGTCATCTTTCACGCTGTCTCGAAACTTAAAAGCGTTGCTGGGGCCATTACGTGCGTGTTGTACCGGCGCGATCATACGTTCGCATAAAACATGAGATGTCGTTTGTTCGGAACACGATCGCGCCCGGGCAGAGCCCTCGGCGCACGTAATCGTACAACGATTTACCGATGTACAGTTATACAAGACATTGTATGAGAAAGAGAGACACGACGCGTGTAGCTTGCGCACGTCATTTGCCCAAAAGAAGCCCGCGCTTAACGAATGATCCGAAGGAAAAATCACTCGACGTGTAAGGTATTAATTAAACGACGTAACGGCATGAATTACAACGGATGGCGATTCGCTTTCTTTTCTCTCTCTCTCTCTCTCTCCCTCCGCTTCCTTCTTTGATAAATGTGACATCGAAAAATCACGTGAGTCGATTATTACGTCAGTCCCACGCTGAAAAAGGGCCAGTCAACGTTTATCGTCGTCGTTACATGAATAATGAGACGTGATGTAACGCGTTTCGAGGTATCTTTATCTGATTATTCACGTCGTAATCTTTCACTTGGTACGCTTCTTTATGCACGAGATATCTTCAAGATTTTCCGCAGCATCCATTTCCCAATTTTTTTTTCATTTTTCAAGATTTTGCATCCCGCTTTTTTTTAGCGAAATTTTTAGGCGAACCGTGTTCGAACGATCGAATTCTCCTTTCTTCGCGGATTCGCGCGGTCTTTTCTTTTTTTTTCTTTTTTTTGCTACGCACGCGATCTCGTCTCGAGTGCAACGCTCTCGCAGCATCGTTTGCGCGCAGAAATGCGATTTAAACTGCGGCGGGTCATACGTCGGTACCTATACATATATGTATAGGCCAGGCTTCTTCGCTCCGGCCGTACGGCTACTCGTTAAAATACACCTGATTACCGAACATTACCGTGCTGAGGGGGTAATGATCGTTGCACTTGCACGTAATAGAAATCGCTTCGGCCGAGAGCGAGAAGAGCTAGCTAGAAGTGAACGGCTCACGTGTCGGTAATTGTCTGTATCTTCGCCAGCTGATGAGTTGTTGCTTCGTCGCCAAAATTTTTCAGACTTTGCGCTTTCGGAAAATCAATACCGCAAAGCGGAGACGTTCCAGCGACTAGCGTTAAAGTGAAACAAAAACTCGATATTAATCGATGTTGAAAAACCTCCTTATCAGTCTCATTTTTAGTAAGTTTGATTGAAATCGCATGATCATTATAAAACGAAAGTTAGCGCTATCTAATAACAGCTAATTTCTTCGCGAACACCCAGAGAAAAGTTGTGTTTAAATTGCTGAAATCGTTATTTAATTTAATTTTTTTTTTTAAGTTAAAGTAAAAATACCTTTGAGGAAAATAAAAATTTATTTGATTTATTAGTCTTGTTTAAAATAAATAAATTATTTGTCTAAATCATTTATTTAATAATTTAAACAAATAATTTTTTAGTTTAACGAAAATACTGACAGAAACGTAAAAAAGAATTTAGTTGTTCTGATTTTAAAGATATATTTTTTTTATTTAAAAAAAAAAGGTTTGCATAATCAAACTATTTTTCAATTTTAATAAAAGGAACAATCAAAAAATTTCTTTAAATCAAAGAAACTTTCCTTTAACCGTACAGGAATGCACAAATTTCTTTGATTCGTACAACTTTTTTTTTACACGAAGAAACTTTTCTCCGGGTGAATGGCTGCAAATCGAGTTGAGGAGACCGTTCTCGAAAATTGCATAAAAACCAGAATAACGCCCACTTAATTACTCTCGTTTACATTACGATTAGAATGCGAAATCGTTCTAACGATGGCATTACGAATTACGTCAGGTACTTTGTATCACAGGCGGATAAGATAATTCAACTCCCCCCTTTTTTTTCTCTTTTTATCGCGCAGCACCGCGCTGTCGATCGCCATTGGTCCATCGCAATGAGCGATCCGCTTAACTTTCATGCACCTATGTGATCACGCGTTGCCCGTTACCCGCGCGGCTAAAGTAGTCATTAAAACACGTCTTATTACCGAGCATTACCCCGCAAAAGAGGGTAACGATCGCTGCGCTCACGTATAATACAAATGGCCTGAACTATGTGAGAAACGCGCGCTTTTCTCGCGTGTCAGAGATTGCGGTTTCGTGTAGTTTGCTCTTTCATTTCGACCGTAGCCTCCGCGACTCGCGCCGATGATTCCGAGGTACATTAATGACAGTCGAAGTGCGATCAATCCAACGTTATTGCACATTTCCGATATATTCTCCCACAACGCGGGTATATCCCCTTCGGAAAATGAGATTTCAACGAGACCTCCGTATTTGTTCGTACGACTCCGTCTTTACGCACGGTTACTTATCTCACGATGCTAAAGTGTGCTGTTAGAGAGAATAGAGTTAGAGAGCTATTCGATTATAGCCGAGTATATAACTGGTTCCTCCTCCAGATTAAATCATGAGCGAGCTCGCGTATGTCGTGCAATGTCAATTAGCCTAACGTCGGCGGCGGATGATTAATGCGGTGCAATCACGGTACCATTTCTAAGGTACACTGGGATTAGAAGCGAGTACGTAAATCCGCGCGTTCGCGAGAAAAATTTCCTCGTCCCTTTTTCGAAGAGCCAAGCGTTTGGCCGCGCGCGTGCGCTCTCTCCGCTCCGCCAGTTAATTTCACGATCGAGATTACGCGTTGCTCACATTCCTACCCTCTCCCCCGGTCATCCCGGCTAAGTAGAGAAGTTATGACCGATGTCAAAATTAAATGCCCCGCCCTGCGTATCGATGTGCGTATACGCTCGTCGTATATGCGGCGTATACTCGCTCGCGATTGCGACACGCCCAGCACGCGAGAGCAACCAGGAAACGTACGTACCCCGTATGTACGTACGCAGCGTACATGCGTACAGATGCAGGTACAACGCGCGTATCCATACGCGAGCGTCGCGTACGTGTATCGCATCGTGGTCATCATACATAACGTATTTATGTAGCCACGTAGTACGTGTGTACCGCTTGGGCAACGAGCCGGTACCTCGCGCTCGCATCGCGCGCCATCCGGTATATCGCATATTGGACATCGCTGGCATTCCATCACATAACGTAACGTATGAATATACGTGTCCGTATGCGCGCACGCGTGCCACCATAAAGTTATAGGAGCTGTACGCCGGTAATATTTTAATCGGCCGCGTTTCGTTGACCTCTGACAACCGGACGAGAGCGACGACGTTAGAATTTTGATGGACAGAATGGATTAGCATTGTTGGACGAGGGATAAGTTCTGACGCGCTACGCGGGACGCTCCTCCGCTAGCGGTAGCGTGATTTTTTTCATTCGTATCATTAGATGCTTATAACGGTGCTTGTAATTTAATCAGCCGTTTACGGTATCATCTGGAATTTTTACGAATGCGTCGAACGCATTCTTCTGAGTAGTACGCAGTAGAGAATATTTTGTGTTTATGTTAAAGCAAATTTTTGTTAAAATTTTTGTGTAGAATTTTTAACGTATCCATAGATATGTTAAAAAAAATTGGATTAAATTTAATATACATCTTCACCACGTGTCCACTCAAATTTTGGTGTTAATTTAATTTACACAAGTTGAATATGTTAAAAAGTAACATAAATATTATATAAAAAATTAACACAGAAAATATAACACTTCGACACAGTTTGTGAAAATACACTCTGTTAAAAATAAAATTCAATATATTTTTATATTACACATTAAATATAACAATGCAGATTAAATTTAATGTATCTATAACTGGAAGCATGTGCATGAAATTGAGTGCACTTTTGACAACATTAAATTTACATTAAATGTACATTGAATGCTTTTAATGTATCTGCTTGAAATTTGCTCCCGTTACATTACGTTAAATTCTGTTGCAAATTTTAAACAGTACATACGTTTTTATGTTTTAATACTACTAATTATTTTTGTTATTTGTTTATTTGCTCATAAATTGTTATTTCAGTGCTAAGAAATGTTAAAATATCAATTTAACACAAAATATTCAAATAACATAATAACATATTGTTAAATTTAAAACTTAGATATGTTGAAAATTTTAACAAAATGTTTTCTATCGTGTATTTTATTTGAATATTTTGTGTTAAGTTAATATTTCTTAGTATTAAAATTATACAATTAGCAATTAAATAAAAATATAGCTTATGACATAAATTCAAAGATATATAGATGAATAAAATCTACGTGTCAACATGTTATGAATGTTAATTTTACTGAAGAAAGATGTTTCAAACTGTGTCGAAGTTTTTGTGTTAATTTGTTACGCAATATTTATGTCACATTCTAAACATATTCATCTTATGTTAAATTAACATAGAAATTTGAAAGGACCGTTTGAGAAATGCGATACATTTCTTCAAAAGTTTAACATAAATCTTCCAAGTAGTGTGTAGGATATTATTGACGTAGAAAGAGAAATCACGGGCACACACACAAAATGTTGAGCACAATGAACGAGGTACTGTAACTGCAAACCGTTCCGGCACACGTGTGCTCGGGATAGGTTTTCTTCGATCCGCTTTTGTCGATCTACATCCGGTCGGGGCAATGAAAACCTTTAACGGCCGACGTTTATCAGCCGCGCCGACGACGGCGACGGAGGAAAGACAGGGAGAGCGCGGACTAAGAACCATCATTCGATCGCGTTCGCTCGTTAAAGCCGCGACGAAGTGATCGGAATCCCTCCAAGTCGCGGTCCCTTACGACGACGACGGTGCCCCCGAGCTCGCATCGCGCAGAATTGCGCGCGCTTGCACGCACGTGCGCTCCTCTTCCGCGATTCGCGCGCTCGCGTGCGCCTATAATTGCGAACAGGTGCCGCATTAATCTTACAGTCGCCGTAACCCATTTTATGCCGTGCGGCCGGCCCGTATTAGCATAAGGAAATAACGGGGGAGAATACGAACTGTCACTGCGACGCGACGACTTCGTTTGCCAACAGATTGCCAGAGAAGAAGGCGAGTTCTCCCGTTTTGAAACAAGATAAAATTGCAAAATTCTTAGAGCGCTAATTTTCTTAAATTGCAGAAGTAACTTCTTCGACTTTCGCACATCAATTTTTTTTCTCGCCTATAAATTCTTTATCCTATTAATGTAAAGAGAAACATGAATAATTTTTGCACTGTATTCGCCGGATCGAAACATTTTCCACGATTCGTTTGAATGAAGATACAAAATCGGTTAGTTTTATTTTAGTTTCATTTTGTATTTTATTATCGCTGTTTATATTTTCTATTAATTGGATTTTTTTACATACACAGACAAAATGGTTGCTAAAGTATCTAAAAAAATTTAGCTGATAATTTTGTTGTACATCAAAGTAATAATGAAGGACACTGAAATTAGTTACTAGAATGTCAAAACTTTTTTCGCAATTATCGTAATGGTCTAACAAAGTTATTTTCAGATCTGTGTCTAGCTACATTTTTAGATACTTGTAGCAAAACCGTTCTTTCCGCGCAGTAATGCAACATGTGACAAGAAGTGAAATAATAAGAGAGGGAAGTGCGTAGAAAGAATTCACTCCGCTGAGCGATTCTACATTTAATGAACGTCGTTCGATTGCATCGGACGGAAATGCCGTCCACCGGGACGGATGATTAGCAACATTACTACGATGTTATTGCGATAGAGTATCCTGCATTTTGCGGCGGTGTGCATTATGTAACAAGATCGTAAGTCCGCGTTCGCGAGCAATTCCGGATGTCGGCTGATGACCAATCCGCAACGTGATTGAGACTCGCGTGCGTCATATCTATTGCTGAACGGTGATCTCTTATTCCTATTATCATTACTAGTTTCGATTCGCATCGCAGCCGCACGGTTCATCAACGATTACGCGCAAGGAGAATGCAGGATTTATGGTAATATCGGAAGGTATCGATTACATGCATTAACGTGATGGAGAGAAAGCTGGTTACACGGTATTATATCCCGGCTCTTAGATTGCGCGATATGTGCCGGTGTGTTTCAGAAAGCCGATCGGCTTTCGTATCAAATACAAGCTGTATGATTTATAATACAAGCTTATCGTTCAGTACCAAGTATCTTATCTTAATCTTCACGGTTATTTTAAATATATTAAAAATTCGCGAAATGGAGGAGATTGTGTTCACAAGTAATAATATACATTTTTATTTGTGAGTTTATCCGTCAGTTCAGGAGGTTCGATAGCTCGGTGCGTGAGAGAAATTCTTTAAATCCGCGAAAAATTAATATTATAAAATGATGTTGTTTCATATGTTTCACAAAAATTTTACTTGACGCGAAAAAATTATTTACTCGGCGGGTCCAATAATTTAGTTGCTTGCAGTCGAGCTAAAAATTTCTTTATTAAAATATTTATGTACAATAAATAAAATGAAGAGGTAATTTTTTCTTGCAGTTCTAAAAAAATATTACCGTTGGACTGTTTTTATATTCAAGATTTCTTCATCAGATTTTTTAATCTGAGAAAACAATTTAATTAAGTTTAATAACATCATTAGTTTATTTAAAGTAAAATCATTATTTAAATGTAAAAAAATGTAAAAAAAATACAAAATTACTTAAAGTATAAATATACAAATACTTGCGTCAAAGTATATAATTAAAAAAAATGTATTATTTTCATTAAAAAATTTTTTCTCCCGCTGTAATGAAATAACTGTAAGAAAGCCAAACCAACGAAGAAGCCGAACCAACTTGCTGACTCGTGTCGTCGACACGGCGCACAACACGCGCGGAATTGTGGTGCAGCGATATATGAAATCAATTCCCTTGGATTCCGAGGCATCGATACGGCGGCGTACTGCAGCCGCAGCCGCGAGCACCGGATGTTGCGTTATGACCGGCCATAAGAGAAGCAATTACGGATGTCCGTTACGCTTACGATTGTTTATGATCCAGATCCAGATCGGGATCTATCTATATTTATATGCGGGGAGCTTATGCGCGGCGTGCGCGCGCTTTGCTGCCGCGGCCAAAGATTCTGACGCCCGCCGACTTGCGCGGCCGCCGTGTGTGTGTGTGCACCTTCGAGAAAAGGTCACGAGAGTGTAAAATCATAAAAGCCTTTGCGAGCTGGCAATTGGAAATATCTGTCTCTCTCGTTCAATGATATATTATAGAATATATTCAAGGATAATCTTAAGCTACAGCGGCAGGTACGATTTTTATAGCGCGTTAAGAATTCCCCCTTGTAGCGAAAAAAAAACATGAGCAAACTAAACGGGAATTAATTAACAAAATTAAAGTAAATTATAATTGCCGAACGATTCTTCGGGTGAAACGATACCGGACAGTTTATTTATTGCGGCAGGAAGCCGGAATCACTGCTACGACGGGTTCTTAAATGGTGAACGGTTTATCGGCATTGTTGGACGATTTGTTAGCTCTCGAAGGATCTCCTCTCGACCATCGTAATCACTTGATTCAGCGTCGTCGTGCCGGTCCCGGTGCCACGCGATAATTCATAAGGCCCTTTCCCCTCGCGGCGACCTTCGCCATTCCGCGAGATCGAATCGAATCTCTCAAGGGACCTTCGATCTCCGCGACGGGATCGATTCCTCGATCCCGTTACTCCTCTCGTACCCCTAAGGGGAAGTCATCCTCGCGGAATGTTATCGGGTATGCGCGCGAGCGAGAAGGCGACATTATGTATGCTGCGCCTGTGTGCGTATGTACGTGTATCCTCGCGATGCTGGCGAGTGTGTGCAGGTCGCGTGCACTACGCTCCACCTTGAAGATGATCTCAAAGGTTAACGATGTTCCACGCTTCGAACAGAGCTCTCCCTGGAAAAGGTGACCGGCCAGTCTTCCCGTGATGATCGACCTTCTTCGATCATCGCGGATCGTGAAGGAGACGGATCGATCTAAGCGAAATTGACAGGGAATGATCGTCGAATCTACGCGGATATCTTTATAAGGCGTTGATATTTTCATGTTACTTGTTACGTCTGTTTGAGGATACATGATCGATACAGCCTCGGCTTATAAAGTGACTTATATTATTGAGAATATAACGATTTTTGAAATTTTAGCATGCACTTGGATTTCCGATGATCGCTATTGATTTCAACTATGCAAAATTAAATCAATGAAATGACTTTACGTACTAGCCGTTTATGCATATTCTTAGTCTTGCTGTCGAAAACCAATCTGTGGTAAAACTCTAACTTAAACTTTTATTTTCTTAGAAGTTGTACGGAGTCAATTGTTTCGAAATTTTAATATAATATTAATCGTCTTTAAATAGTATGTTATACAATATAATTTTCAAACAGATTGAAGCATCTTGATTTTTAATCACACCTCTTTAACGCAGAATAATTACGACAGCGTAATTATTACGCAATAACGATGATCCTTTGTTACTTGAAAATTCCTTTACACTTTGCGCACGTGAACTGTATTTATCTTTAACCAGCGTTTCATGGTGTTGGAATGTTGTGCATGAATATTTCCTTCCGTGATTCAATTCGATAGGCGAAAGAGCAGCAAATTTATTCGAATCTTATATATACTTAATTCATTTAGATAACTTCAATCAAATTTCTATATCAATGGTGTACATTACATGTGTACGGAGATAATTTCTACAGCATTGGCACACTCATTAATCTTATTATCTTTCAACGTGCTTTCGAATCGACTAATCGATTCTTTCCCCGTTACTTTCGCGGCGCGAAATTAAATGTGTCAAGCAACAAAAACAATGTATTAACGTTTACACGTTTAGACGTATCGAGCCGTTATCATAACGGCGTTAATCACGAGTCGCGTATCATTCGCCAATGCGACCAGCGAGGCAATTCCGGATCCCGAAGCCTTGGAAAAGCCCGAGAGAGGACAGGTTTCCTATCGTCGTGTCTACTTAATTACGGCCATTTAATTGACTAATATTTCGACATCAGCGCGTTCCGTTTGAGAGCGCGCGGGTGCTGGTCGCGAATTTATTTCGCAATCCTCCGACGGTGGCACCATTATTACCGGGGAACGTTATTAACTTAGGCATCCACGGCACCTCTCCGCCCGAGTCGAGCATTAATCTCCCCGCTGCGGAGATAAGCGAATGTTCGTGTCACTTTGAACGATTATCGCCATACTATTTGCTTCCCGAGTAAATCTTCAAACGTGGCATTAGCGCGACGCTCGTGATAGAATCGTCAGGCGCGATACATCAGCTCCGCGCGCTTTCGTATGTACGGATTCATTTGTTGTTGCGCCGTGATGAAATGTATTCGGGCGAGCGTTCGTTCATAAGTGCACGTGGAATCGCTTAAAGATATAATAATGTGTAAAAGATAAGAAGCGAGGACGCGATGCGCGACGCGCGTTGCGAGACTCGAATGGTATCGCAGCTAAAGAGGATACCGATTACTCAAAGTCCTAATTATTATTGATCGTGCGGACACGCGAGTTGAAAACCTAAAGTGACTGAAGCTCAACATTAATACTCACTTTTGCTTAATATCTCATTTACGTTTTGCTCGATATCGTGTTTCCCTTGATTTAAAAGCGTTGCTCGGATAATCGACAACAAGTGTATACCGCTATCGATTTATCTGTACATTTATCTGCGCAGAGACGTAGTCGCAGATTACGCTAATGGAACATAAACATACATGTGCACGTTGCAACGAGCGGAACAGAAAGGCTCGCGACTCAAGGACAATGTTACGCGTTTCATTCAATTCATGGAGCGGAAAGAATAGCGATACCGGTCTGGCATTCCGAGGGAGATTACTCGGAGCGATCGAGTTTACGCGTATCGTCGCTGCTCGCTTTGACTAAACGTTCGATGCGATCGAAGGGCGTGTCGCGTCGAAAGAAGAGCCGAAGAGCGCGAGGAGGAACTCTGCTTACCTCGCGCTCGCACCGCAACGATCAGCCAGCGCGGCGGCGAGAGTTTAATAAGCGGGAACCTTGGGCCTCGATTCCCGTATTCTTTCTTCCTTGCAGCCGTCTCTCTTTCTCTCTCCTCGCCACCACCCCTCATCGCTCTCGAATTAGTCAAAGGGGTATTTTAATCGAGGCGGCGGCGGTTAATGCCGACCTTCCGCGGCCTCCGCGCCGTCCGGCTAATAAAAGCAGCCACCGCGCGGCCGGTCGGCCACGTTAATGGCTGCAATTTGTAACCGGGGCGAGGTCAATTAATAAAGACATCAGGTCATTAATTTAATTGCGAGTGCTGCATCGCGCTGCGCGACGCCGCGAGAGAGAGAAAGAGAGAGACTCGTACGTACGTACGTATGCACTCTACCTCCTTACTTCGTTCTTTCTTTCTCGCGTAATCTTTCCTTATCTTCCCCTTCGCGTCCTGCACGACGATTTATTAACCTGCACTGTAATTCATTAATTGCGAAATTCCGTCGTCGCGCGCGCGGATACGAAAGGTCGCGGCTAATATTAAAGGTCCACGCGAGGTCGACGAGGTGCCGATCGCCGCGGCACGAATTATCATCGCTTTATCTCGACGAAAAGCGTGTACGACGCTAAGTGATCGGCCGATCGGAGATGATGAAAGACGGCTTATTCTTCTGCGAAAATTACGGGGCGAGCTCTACGACGAGGCTTAGACGTCGCGTAGCGACTCGTGAGAGCATCCGTCGTCTTTTCACTCAAGATCGGGGTTGCTTCGATCAGATAGTGATATTTTTTTTAAACGGGACCCGTGTGAATACTTCGGGAAATAGGTATCTCAGCCAAGAAAGTACCGCGGATTACCACCTACCGAGCAGACTTGGATTGATGGATAGATGTTAATGCGATCCGGGACACGTCGCCTTAAGCGATCAGCAAGGAATGTCAGATGTAACTGACATGAAAAAAGCGTCGTGCCAAAGTAAACCAAATAGCGTTAAATCAATATTAAATACTTTACTGCTGAAATCGAATGTATTGAATATTTAAGGAAAAGTTGCTGAATAAATACCAGTATCTATTCGATATTTTACATTTTTACTTCATACAAGCAACGTTTAGTGACAAAAATAGAAAGTAAATAATAAATAAATAATATAGATAAAATTTAACAAGTTTACTTTTGTGCATGCTGTCAGTATTTTTAAAAAATCAGGAACATTTGATAGAAATTTTTCATAAATTTATACAGCTGATAACAATGTAATTATAGAATTTTATTTTGAATTGTTGGATTTTCATAAAAGAAGACTACTGCAAAATATTTTACATTCATTGTACATACAAATTGACGGTTGTTATAAAAATTAAATCAATATTTTTATAAATTCTAATAATAAAACTATAGTAATTGTTGTAAATAAAAGTATGCCAATTACAATAAATTTAAGCCAGTTTTATTTTGGTGTTTTTACCTTTTAATTATTGCTATTCATTAATTATTGAATATTCGACCGTTTTTTCGATAAGTTATCAATAAAATAATATTAATTAACAGTTCCTTATATTTTTAATTAATTTAATTTGTTAATTCAAAAATATTTTAAAAGACGATTTAAGAGATCACTGGTCTCTTGGACTATATGTATAATATGTTATTTAATGACATAATGTTTGAACTTTATTCTATAATAATGTTGTGTATATTATTCTGTACAATGATCTTGTGCAAAAATCCCGGTTAATTATTTGCGAAAATGTCATCTCGTGTCCCGACACGAAATATGAGGGGAAAAAAGAAATATGAAATGGTCTTCGTGATATCGCAACTTTCTTCCTTTAAATCTTCATTATATATTTGTCGACACGTGACTGCCGCATGAGTGTCTTTTGACGCTTTCGCTGTACTTTAATACCGCACAAGAGCAGAGATTCCGCCTGAGTCGCGGCTCAATAGCGGTCGCAAATAAATAAACTATTGGTACCTAATCAAAGTCGCTCGAGACGAGATCAAAGCGACCTCAATCTGCAGGCACAATAAATCGGTCGTTAAGGATAGAAAGCTTCCATTCTTCCTCTCCTACCCGGAATACCCGGCCTGCGTTCCGCGTACGCTCCCCCCGGGCCCGCGGAGAGTATTCAAGACACTGTCCGGCTTTGTTATCGGCGTCCGCGAGTTTCAATTGCGAATCATGGTACGTAATCAACGCGCGCGGCGCGGAGACTCGCCAGAGAGCTATTAGCTAAGGTGCCTTTCACGGCGCGGCGCGTCGACCACCGTTCGCGTTTCGCTCGCCCTCCGTCTCCCGTATAAATCAGTCGGGGTATCAACGAGCGGAAGAGAAACAATGAGACAGAGAGATATTGTGAGAGAGCCGCGAGGATTATCCTGCATTATCGAGATACTTTGTCGAGAAAAGCCGACTAACGGTCGCGATTGCTTTCTTACAACGACGCCGTCGACGAGTCGCTCTCCTATCAGCGGTATATCCCTTCAACACCCGTTTTCTCCGCTACCGAGTTCATTTTATTTTTCCTTTTCTCTCCTTTTCTTCGGCGCGACCATCCGGGTTTCTCTTCGACCCTATACCGCGTCGCGCCATCCCTCTTGCCGGTAATCATCGAGAAATTGTATTCCTGTTGATGACTGGCGGGTGATTACACGGCGGTCGGCCGTACGCGCGAGTTTGCGGATCACCCATACGACAGCTAATTGAAAGCGGACGTGAATCGGCACGGACGGACAATCCCGCCGCCAGCTGATCGCAGATAGTCTTGCTCCGCTGATTCTCCGCCTTTAGGATGTTCCTTTAAACGATCGCCGTTCCCATTTTCCCGACGGCGAGTCAGTCTTTTCCTTTTCGCGGGAGCTCCCGACTTTTCTTTAAACGGATGAGAAAAGTGACGGTGGTTCTTGTTTTTAGCGCGACCACGGTAAATACGCGAGGTATCGTCGTAAGGTAATTAAAATCGTCTTCCACGGTTCGTTATTTATTATATCAAAGATCACGGATGCGATACGTTTTCATTACGCCGCTGAAATTATAATTGAAGGTATTAATTCACATTTTTACTGAGCATTCAGAAACCTATGAATTACTTCAAACCCATGTTTCTAATAAAAAAAGATTTTATAATGCGTTATTTATAACAGCGGAACTCTCAATTTTTTGGAAAAAAATATGACTTCAAGAGGATTCAGAAATGAATTTTTTATTCGCTGATTAAACAGCGCGTTTTTCATTTTCCAATGAAACGAGACAAAATATTCAGAATCAGTTAGGCGCATTGAGTAGTGAATTTTTGCAACGAGGATCTCTCGCTTGGCTCTTGCGTCTGACAAACGCGCACTTCCTGCCTTACGAGCTTCACTTTCAAGATTTCTTCGAAGAGGAACAGCGGAGTTTTCTCTCAGACGCCTATACGGGATGCGCAACGCATCGTGCGTTGATATGCACGGAATATAAGATCCACCTCACGCATTCTCACGCATTCCGTCACGTCGCGTTGTTGGCGGGGGAGGAATCGCCGTGAGGAAAGTCCGACGGGATTTCTAATCACTTTTCCAGCCTCCGCTCTTTGCGAACCGTCCTCCGATATATCCTTCGAGAGAATCGCGCGGCGACCTTCGCAGCGTTTTCCCCTCCGGTTTTTGATGTCATCCGATGAGACACGCGCGCGTATCGTCTCAGACGGAAAGTAGGTTTCTCGACGGCGGTGATCGTGAAAACAACGGGATCGAAGAGGATGTTTTACATCTTCGTATTGGGTATCAAGTTTGCAGTTCGCACAACCGCGCCCGGCTCGTATTTACTCGGCGTAATTTTATGCGAGAGATTAATGAGACTTTAATTGTGCGTAATCAGTATTGCGACGCGCGTAATGACCGTCATTAGATTACTTCGCCAACAGCGACGGGACAATTATAAATTTTTAGCTCCCGCACCCGTTCGGATGTTACCGGACGCCATCGGCTGGCTTCTCTGGCGCAGTCTGATAACTTCCAGTTTTATCGATCTTTCTCTGTACCGCGATGCGAGCCACACTATACGCCGCGCGACGCACACACACACACACACACACACACCGGTGAGACCTGTTTCCCGCTGATGAAAAGTTACCGGATCGTTCCGCGTGCCCCCGACGACGACGAGACCCCTGTTGATTTTCCAGATGAAACTAGTCTCCGCTGGGACCAGAGCCGAGGGGGGGCGGGCTGGTTGGCACGCCGAGAATAACCATGCGAACATCGGCGGCCGACAAATTAATGCTTCAAGGTATGCCCGTCGCACTTTCCGAATGGAGCAATTAACGAAGCTTCGACAATTATACACGTATAAATACCTTCTTACGCGGATTAAACACGCACGCGCGTATCGGACCCCGGCCCGATATTCCAATAAAGACTTTTGCCGTCCGACGAGTTTTCGACGGGAGGATGCCGAGAGCTTCGGAACGGAATTACGAAGTCGTATAAAGTGATAGCGGGTTTCTCTACCTACGATGCGGTGGGAAAATGTACGAGAGCCGATATAATTCTCCAACTAAAATAAGAAACTTTACTCTTAGTCGTCATTCTGTTATGGCCATCCACTCTTAGTTTCTTCATACAGTAATATACCGTGGCTCGCTCGCGAGACATGATCATCACGTGACCGTATTTTAATTATGGTTTAATCAAAGTTTAATAATAATAGTGACGTCGTGGCCAAATGAGAACTTTTTTGCTCAAAATTTTCCAAAAATAGGAAAAGTTGCCAAATGCATGCCACTTAAATTATTTTTTTTTCTTACATTCCCATTTGGTGATGAATGTGCAAATAAATATTCAAAATTGTCCCCTACAGTTTTATTCAAGTATCTAAAAATTAGATTCAGATTTGAAAATAATTTTACTGGGCCATCAAAATAATTATGATAAGGCTGCAAAAGGTTTGGATCAATTTGAGTCTTAAACATTTCGAAATCTGTATTTAGCTAAATGTTTAGATGCTTGAGCAAAATCGTTCTATTCGTGAAAAACTTATATTGTTAAAGCGCGATGGATTTCTCGCGAGCTTGTCATCGTGTCGTATTCATGTCGTATTCCGAAATCATCAGCACTCCGACGTCGCCTCCGGGTGCCTTGTCTACTCCCCGAGCGATAGGAGGAAGCAACGACGGCGGAAACGGGGAACGAGGCGCCATGAATGCCACTTAGAGGATTATTAACGACCTGGCGATGCTTAACGCTCGGCTGATGCTTTCAGGCGATTCGAAATTCCCATCTTGGGACATCTTTAACGACTGCCACGCCGAGATTTATGCCGGGGTCCTCGGGTCCCCGGCCGGTGTTCAAAGTCATCGAGGCGAGTAGGCGGGCGTAATCGTAATCGTTGTCCGCGCGGACCTCTCGCGCGGAACGTCTACGATGTCCACCCGGGGAATCGACGCCGCGCGTAAGGTGCTGAAGACGCACGCTTGCGCTGGCAGTCGCGGATTTAGGTAGTAACAGCCATCCATATGTGAATTAATGTGAATACGCGCGGTTCCGCTCTTGTGCCACTCTGCCACGAGTTCGATTATTTTCATGCCGCTGGCATACGGAAGATTTGCTCGATAATTCTATCAAACGCTTGTTACTGAATTGTTGCCGCAGGCGTTTTTCTCAATTGACGCTCTGCGCTCTCGTACGACCGCATTCATTTCAAATTGTTTTATTACGGAGATTATTTTTTGAAATTCATGACGCTGAAGAAAAATATTTACGTTCAAGTAAATATATTTATTTTAACATTGTTTTCTCCATTTTTAAATATTTTCTAAATTAAAAAATAAGTTATTTTATACTAGCTAATGTTTATTTAAAATGATGTCAAAATAAATGTACTCAATTGAACACAAAATTTTTTCAGTGTACGTGATTAAGTAATTGAATAAACAATTTAGTCAATTCAATTTAACCTAGGAGATATTTTTAAATACTACTCACGACTAATACATGCTTTGTACTATATATATTATTTTTTATTTCATAACATTTTTCTGATCATGAAGTTATTTATTAAAAGATTCAATCTTTTTTTGGATTTTCTGGATTATAAATACACGTTAATTAATTATAACGTTGCAATAGGAAACTGCAAATACGTCGTTTAACTATATATAAAATATCTAAAGTTACAATAATGAATTGGAATACACATGGGAATCTGAGAAACAATCCTGTCATCCCAAACGACTTAAACGTCCGTCATCCTATCTCGAAGATTACACAGTACCGAGGACGAGATTCTACGTTTCTCAGTCTAATGAAATGCTGCGACTAGCTTGCGTGGTGAGTCACAAAGGAAGAAGATCAAATACACAGATTGCTCTTTCAGAGATATGCAGAAAAAGATGGAAGAGCGAGGAGAGAAAGAAAGAGGATGCTGCGCGGACCCGGGAGAAGTAAGTTGAAATTAAGAGGCAACCGCGCGCGGTAGGAAATGAAGAGAGGCGCGACAACGTGTTTTACACGAGCCGCGTGGATTTTATCTCCTCCGGCGCATCGACGAGACTGCAACCAGGTCACGAAAGACCCGGGTAAACAGCGGGAAGCAAGTTTCGTGGATTATTCCGGGCCACTCCGGGACCACCTGTTTTATTTTTGGCGCATGTATTCTGTTACTGCGTCCTCTCCGCATCATCCGCCTCTCCCCAAATTTTTCTCTTATATTTTATTATCGCCTTTCGATCAATCCGTACCACCGCATTATTCCGCAATCGATGTTTACAATCTTTTCGCACTTTTCTCGAGAAGCATGTACGAAGAGTACACAGATTGGTGTTTATTCCGCTTTATTTTTTCGCTGAAAAAACCACCGTTATAGTATTCGTTTTAATTAAAAAAAGAACCTGATTTCACACCAATTAAAATTAATTACATTAAATATAAGAAACTAGATGCACGCGAAAGACTCGTTGCGGCTTCATTCATCTTGAAGCTTGTATTAGTATTCAATTTGTTCTGCAATTTGTTCTGCATTTTTATAATAATACTGTTTAATAATTTCATGAATGTATGTCAATGTTATGACTTAACAGGGTTGGATAGTTAAAAAGTTTATAACTTTTAACTTAATTAATTTTTAACCTAATTAGTTATTTTTAAAACACATAAACTTTAATCAGTTAACTTTCTTCCTAAGTTAAAAATTTATCTAACAATAAGTAAAACAAAAAAATTATAAAAGAAAAAGTAAAAAAAAAAAAATATTTGTTTATTTCGTATAAACTTAATTTATAAGTAAAATAAATTTGTTTGGTGATCGGTATTAGAATTGTTTTGAGTAATCTAACTTTAAAAACTTGTGAACTCTTAATTTATTATGAATAATGTTTTACAAAAATCAACTTTCAAGTTAAATTAATTTAATCTTAACGTAACTAAATTGGTTTTTACTATCATTAACTTCAACTTAATTTAGTTAAAAAGAATATACTAATTAATTTATCCAACCCTGAGACTTGAGTAGTGCGCTAGATAGTAGGTAGCGGTATGATATTATAATACATTTATTTTCTCTCTTACTAAATGGAATAAGCAAAGGGGCAAAAGGGTCGAGCCACTTCTTGCCAATAAACAAAAACCAAGAGCAGGGCGGTCTTACGTAAGGGCCAACATGAGACTGTGATGTATCGCCCGGTTGAACGCATCCCTTCGTCCGTATCCGAGCATAATCCGAGGGCACATGGAAGCGCGGCGCTGCCTTAATAGAAACTCATGCCGCGATGCGGGCTTAATGCGTCATGGATCTTCTTTCAGGCTCGTTCCCGTTCTACGCCGAACGTAATTCGTCTTACGTATTTCGGCCTTAATCCGACACGCGCGTGCATGAAAATATTGTCGAAAAGTATTCCCAACTTTTTGCTTCGCGACGATGCGCAACACTCATCGTTTCTCCGTGATCTTTTTGTGCCGTTTATTAAATAAATAGTTGTCACGCGCGTCGGTATTAGCAATGATCGGCGTTTAACGCGCTGATCGTATATTTCAATAGCATAATATTGTCACGCTGTCCACGAGCGTCGAGCCCAGCGCCGATTGAATGGATCATTATTTGTTCCGAGAGATTTCGCGAAGCGCGTTCACGTTTGCATTGGTCTCGTAGATGTCTATCCGCAGGAGTCTTTCACATTTCGCTGCCATACAGGCGGCGAGCGAGCATGTGGGAGCAGCACCGTGTCTAATATCCTCGGATTTTCTCTGGCATTCGTTCTTCGCGCGTCACGTCCCTTTCTCGCAATAACCACGCTCCATCCAGAGTTCTTTGATCTTTCGCTTCAAATGCAGGCGATGCAGGGATACGTGTGCATGTATGTGCTCGTGAGAAGGGTGATCTCCTTTACGCGAGTCGCAGTTTACAGTCAGATAAATTTCCAAGAAGGAGGAGAAATTGCGACCGTGAAAAAGTTTTATGGGATAATTTTCAGTTGAGTTGTACGAACTTTCCTTTTCTTAAAAGATGTGTAAAAGAGATTTAGAAAAAAAGAGATGATGATGATGATGTAAAAGTAATTTGGTAAAGTTCTCGAAAAATTATATTCGCCATTCTTCAAGAGAGAGATTTAGAAAATGTTGGAAACGTTTGATTTAAGCGTGCCTGTCTAAGTTCCTACGAGAGTAGGTGGCTGCGAAAGTGATTAATTAACGTTTAGGTTCATTACTTTCTTGCCAAGGATGGCGAAAGCTGTATACGCATAATTCTTACGCTCGAGACTTTCAAAAGTCTCGGTGCGCGTTTTACGCAACGTTTAACGCGAATGTGTAAAATGCGCACGTACGTGTAGCACACCGCGTTAATGCGCATAATGTCGCGCACGTATCGGGTGGTATAAGCAAATAGAAGAGTGAGAATAACGGGGATCGCATGAAGATACCCAGACGTGTGTTGAAACACAGCGACGATCTGCGAGATTCGTTTAGACTGCTTTCCGTAGAGCTTTTCGCGTTTACAAAGCGCGAAACGCGCCGGCGAAGGGGACAAAGAGAGAACGCGGGAGGACTATTAATAACGTTTTAATTATTTTCATCGTTGCGCCGCGCACTTTTCGCGTTCGTACTTTTTTTTTCTCCGCCGTCCGTTCCCGCGCGCGCGTTCGCGCGCCCGCTCTCATCCCTCGCGATTAATTATACGGGCTACAAGGAGGGATTTTTCATATGCAAATTTTTGCATTATCTCGACGGCGAGAGGCGGGGGGGAGGGAGGGAGGGAGACAGTAAGAGGAGAATATATGCGTATAGGCGTGCAAAACGCCGAGAGACGCGCGCCGCGCAAATGAACCTCCTCGCGTTTCAAGAATAATGTCGCTGCTCGCGCGCGAGAAAAATTGCTGGGCGGCACTTTGAATTATACGCGTTGCCTCGCATATATACCCGACGTTACGAACGCCTTTCGTCCTGCGTAGACGAGCGATTTTAGGAACGAACGTGCGACGCGATCGAATCTTACGTGATTACGTTTCAATTTCTATGAACAAAAGTTTTATTTTCTGCAATAGGACACATAAAAAGTGCAAGTTGATCAGCAACAATTTTGTGTAAGACAGCATTTCTGCGTGTCGAATGAAATTCTGATTCAATACGGTAATTTTTGTTAATAGCAATTAATTAGTTCCGGATTTTCAAAATTTTAACACAATTCATAATCGAAAAATAGGCTAATGAGAGTCAGAAACTGACTCGCATTAGTCTATTTTTTAATTATTAATTGTTTTGTTAATAATTCGAGATGTCTATTATTGCAAAGAAATTGAAAAACGTGGAATTTTTTAGGGATTTTCTTTTATATTCTTGAAAATCATGGATGATTTTTATGAAATTTTATTGATACTCATTGTCAGGGAAAATTTTGGAATTTTACTTTTAAGTTTCTTTTTAACAAAAATTTCTTTTTTTTCTAATTTTTGATAATGCAAGACGTCGACAATACATCAGCAATAAATTGACGTGTATTCTCGTGTAATTTGTGAGTTTTCATAAAAAAAGAGTGAGAATTAGAAGACAATACATTGTTCGAAATTGTTTTACGTCCATGTATTGCAGATACTATAGATCATATCTTTCAGTTCATATTACTTTTTAGTACTTTCTCGAATTTGATCATCAAAATTCAAACGACTTTTATTTGTGATTGTATCATTAAGGGACATTAAAAAATATAATAAAATAAATTTATTTCAAAACTGCATTAAAAAAAAATTTTTTTCTAATTGTGCCCGAATTTTTAATAAAATTACAAAATGTGACTAAATAACCTAAATGAATCTTTGTCTTAGGACTGATATTCTAGGATAATGACACTATCACCGGCATTGACGCGACGAGTTGCGCTCATTTCCTTTTTTATCGCTCAATTTATTACCCAAAGATTGATCACTATTCTTTATTGCCCGTTTGGTCGCACAGGTATTACTCAATCCCCGGCATGAAAGCGATCTGTTCGACGCAGACAGCTACGTTCATTCTCGTGGAGCATCAACGGTTGCATTGTGGTGACATTCCCCGGGTGCACTTTGCGCGATGTAAAGTGCCCGCGGCACTTGCAAATGGTGTGCTTTGACCAGCGTGCGAGTCGCGCCGATTTCTCGTCCCCCGGCTCGTTCTCCCTTCGATGTCTCTTTCCCTTTCTCCCCTTTCTCCCCCTCAAATTGGCGGCAATTGCTCGATCACCGATGAGACTCACTTTCGTTTTACGAGGAGCGAAGTGCCTCGCTGGAATCGGCAATAAGACGTTATTTTTGCCTTCCGCGGAATGCAACTTTTACGATCAGGGGGGGGGGAGAAGGGTGAGAGAGGAGGAAAGAGATGAGAGGAATAGTCGGCTGCGACCGGTCGATTGCGCTATTGCCCTGAAATGATACGTTTCCGGTAAAGCGGGCCCGATGTAATCCAGCCGACCGAATGCGGGCACGTAACGCATGCAATTTTGCAAAACGGTCGTTCACAAACAGCAAACAGAGAGAGTCGGAGACGATAAATGCGAACCCATGCGACTGTACACGCTGTCGACGATTATCATCATTATTTTATTCATTACCATTCGCTCCTTTTTATTTCAACGGAGTAGCGGGCGCGCACCTCGTCCTTGTTCAACGTTTCGCGAACAACGAGGATAAGTAATGAATCGCGCGCAACGCGCGTAAGTCGAAAAGCACCCTGGTGTAGTACGTAATTATCACCGCGTGCATATTTTCACGTGCGCGGATAAACACGCGCACAGGTTTACGGGGGTCCGCGATGTCGGACGTCCCGTCGGGCATCGGCCTTTGCATAAACATAAGCCGCGACATTCGCGCGTGAGAAAGCGCGATTAGAGATACACGTAATTTGACGATCCATTACGTTAACTCGCCGTAATCTCGCATAAAGTAGAACTCTCCCATTAGCCAGACTCAAATCAATGTTCCTCGTCTTATCGTTGCAGCCCGAAACGGTGCCACAGGCGAGGATCGACATGACCCGCGTCCTGGAGGTGGCCGCGGCCGAAGACGTCACCGGACATCCGTACAGCCTCGCCGTCACCTCGCCGGAGGGTGTGACTTTTGTCAAGGGAACCTGTCGTGAAGAGACCAGGTGGTGGACGGACGTTCTCCAGGTGTATTCGCGAAATAAGGTTGGTCCAGCTTAATGTCCTATTCGCGTCTTTTATTTTTGCTTATTTCATTATGTCATTTCCTTGTAGACGTCTACATGCGTCTCAACTAATTTTAGGACAGAGTTTCCACTAACTTGTGTAAATTGCGATTCATTTTTTTTAAAACGACAAACATCCGCGACCTATTTCTACTAATAACTTTTTAATTTATTATTGAATATAATTTTATAAATTCTATTTTTGTAAATATGAGATATAAGTATTTGAATAGTGCGTTCATTTTCCATTTTTATTAGTGATAGCAATAAAATATTTTTGATGCATATATAAAGGAATCAATTTTATGTTAGACAAGGGAATTAATTATTGTAATTTATGTCAAAATTTAATTTCGATTTCTACCGTAGTTAAAAAATTTTTCACGACTCATAATTTGAGAATCCTTGTTCTAGAATTTTCTTTGATGGTTGATACTGAATTACTAGCATAATTAGTACCAAGAACGCTAGTACAAATAAAAATTAAATAGCGCATTATTTTCTTGGACTAAGATATTCTTTGTGTAATCGCAATAAAATATTTTTATTATTATATATAATTATAATTTTAAACTGCTGTTTAAATAAATAATATTGCTGACAAACGTTATATAAACGCAATAAAATTATAGCGAGAAGCTGTAGTACATCGAGAGGTGCAATCGAGTTTCTGCGTCGAATTGTAAAGGGGGAGAGTATCGATTCGAGAAAACGACTGCCGATCGGAGAAAACCGCGCGTGTTGATGCTTAATGTATGTACACTCGCGATGTAGAATCGCGTCTCATGTGTATCATTAGAGAATTTAATTTTCTGTCGATTACGGAGGATACGCAGCGGCGGGGCCATATATCGATATCGTATTACGTCTCGGGAAGAGCGTTGCGCGAAAGAACGCAGTCACGCAAACGTAAGAAAACGCAACCGTCGGCTGATTGCTGGTGCCCTCGCATAATCATTACGTGCCATGCATCCTCTCTCGCGTCACGCTTGTTACGCGTGCAAGAATGATTCTCCCGCGCTCGCGACGTCTCTTCGCGTCGACGGGATTAGCTTCGACAGGGTTTCAGCGTGTTACCAGAAATCTGGTACGTGGAACACGAGAGAGTATCCGAAGAATACGGCAATTATTTCAGCACGAATACTTCGGTGCAGAACGTGTCGAGATTGCATTAAATCTCTGAGAATTTACTCTCTTTCGCATTTCTCACAGTATTGTGTAAAGCAAATCTTAGCTTTAAGAAAAAGTACAAGACTATTTGTTCACCCATAGAATAGGGAAGTTTATTTTATGCTACAAATTCACCAAATATTAATTTTTTCTAGGGACAACCAAATTTGGAAATGTAAATCCTGCCGGTGATATGCATCTTACACTTAGAGAAAAAATATCTCTTTTTTTATGACAAAAAAATTTTACTCACAATCAGCAAAAAAATTATTTACTTAGTACCCAATAGTTTATTTACTTGCTGTCAAGTTAAAAATTTCCTAATTGAAATATTTATGTAAATGAAATGAAATAATTTTTATTCGAACAATTTTTTCTTGCAGTTCTATGAGAAATTCAGAAAATATTTATTATTTTTGCATTCAAGATAATCAGATTTTTTTAACCTAAAAAAAAACAATTTAACTAAATTTAATTATATTTGTAAAATCATTATTTAAATATAAAAAATGTAAAAACACAAAATTATATACTTATGTTAGTAATATGTCTTAAAAGTAAATATTTTAGATTAAACGGCCCAAACAAATGCCTGCATCAAAATATATGGTTTTAAAAAAATGCATTTTTTTCATTAAAAAAAATTTCTTTCCATATATTAAAACTATGCTCTTAATTTGTATAATAGCATAAAATAAAATCCCATTATCTTGTGTGTCCGGACAATTAGTTTCGTAACTGCATCGCTTGCTTTCCAATTAAATCGCGGTTAAAATCAATTACGAATTGACTCGCGAAAATGATCAGTCAACGTTCAATGATGAAGTCTTTACTGCGGCAAAAATGTCTTCATTGTCTTTCGTTACATAAACGAGGCCGTTGTACGTCGGGATTAGCGACAATGTGGGACAGAATGCGACATAAAAGTGCATCGTCGAGTTCATAAACGGGCGCTTTCGCGTGATGAAGCGTTTATTGAGTGCGATTGTGCCGGTCGGCGCTTGAAAGGCCTTGGAAAAAGAAGGAGAGAGAGAGAGAGAGAAAAAAAAGAAATATCGTAAGCGACAGCGAAACTGCCGACGTTGCCTCGCATAATCGCCTCGCTGCACTGACCGATGCGCGTTCCGCGGCGCGCTCATTACGTCGACAATGACGCCAGTAGTGCGCGAGTTGTCACCGCTGGGGGACAGTGAGTCTCGCGGGGTTGTCAGTCGAGTCGATTGGCCGCTTCCTGCGATCCATCCGTCTTTTCGCGTTCTCTTTAAAGCAGAGGCCTTCCTCCCCCTCCCCCCCAACTCTGTTTTCTCTTTTCACTCGTCGTTTAACGCCGCACCGGGGCGTCGCAAAAAAGCGCCTATTATTTAGACCGAAAGCGCACGGTGACAAATGGAGAGCGCACCGTTTCACTCGCTGCTATGCGATCACCGTCGGAGCCCCGTGAAACCGGGACTGCGACGTGAGAGCGATCGTTTCTAGTTCGTAAAAGCTGGCCTTACAAGTGGAGTAACTCCATTAATTACATATGCGTGCTCTTAACGTGTCACGTTACGAGTTAGATACTTAAGACTTTTTAAATTCCTCATATTGACGTCTCATCGTACTGTGGAACTCGTTCGGAGCGTGATATTCACATTTCTGCGCATATCTCGCTTATTTTAGCAGCCATAAGTCCGTTAATTGGCAAGATATGTAAAGTGAGATTGTAAGATTGGTCGAACGAGTCGAACGATAAGTGATTTTTGCAGCTTCGTCCATTCCATTGCCGGTTGCCGGCGCCACGAGGCAACCATAAATTTATGACATTTCACGCAACACGCGTTTCACGCGTGTTGCAAATTGTTGCGGCCGTAAAACAACTGCTGCTAACTGCGAGACATATTTATCCAATCTCCGCTTGTCGACGACTTCAACTTCACACGGGGCGCTTTGCGGTATACATTGGGCAACCTACAAGTCGGCGGGCGGTCGAAAAGAAATTTGGGTCGGGTGTCCCTCGTCGACGGTCCTCCCGGTCCGAACGATTCTCTAGTTTCTCTCTCTTTCTCTCTCTCTCTCATCTTTTTCTCTCGATTGTCTAAAGTAAATTTGCGGATCGAGGCGCCCACTCGCGCGAGCTTCTCGATAAATCAACCTCGTCGCAAATCGAGCCGCTCGAAAGCTGTCACATTCGTTACGTCTCTCGCTCAGAAATTTTTAACAACGCTCGGGCCACGTGTTACGCAAGAGATGATCGATCGGCGAGCAAGAAATACGTCTCTTCATCCGGCACTTCTGGTGCAAAACGCACGAAACAGTTACGCAGCCTCGCTGCAGCGTACGCCGAGAAGGATAGATCTCACGAGGAGATATCTTTTCTTTTCTTTTTATTTTTTTTTATTTCGGGGGGAAACACGCGCGATCGACGTCCGAAAATCCATTCCCGAAGTGGGTCTCGCGCGTTACGACACATCGGCGCTCTCTTCGGCTAATAACTTTTTCTCCCGCGCACGGCCCGCATATTCTTATTTAAATTAAACTCCATAAATTAATTGACGAAAAAAGTGTGTAGTCGCGAAGGGGAGAATATTTTCTCATTTGAATTATCGCGCAAAGAAATATATACCGTGACGCGCAAATACCACTTTGCATATCCGATGCTTTGTAAATCATTATTGTACCTGAATTATATGTTACCACGCGCGTGTGTTGTGAACTTTGTAAAGCTGTAGGTCTCAGACAAAAAGCATTCTCCTTATTTATCTGAGAGTATCTCTGTCTCTCTTTCTCTTGCAATATCCCGATAATTATCTCTTCAAAACAGAATGAAATATTCTTTGCGCCGGCGGGTTTCGCGGTCCGACTACCAATCGATCAATCGTCCTCGCGCGAATCGTTTAGGATCTCATCGTAGGATCGCATCGCCTCGCATTGTCCGTGCATAGATTACACGTATATACTATACATCAATTCCGTTACGTAAGCAGCGATCGATCGGCAATTGGCTACACCTTGCTGTCGTGGACCCGCGCTGGTGTAAACGAACGATTACGTTACGGGGCCAAGGCGAGATGCATACTTATGTGCCGCGCGACATTTAACGCGCGGCACACAAGTGAACGTGGAGGAAACGCTGCTCCCGCGTCATTTTCCACGTTTTTTTCGCGATTATCCCTCCTCCCCGTTCTCCTTGTTGTCCTTCGGACCGCCACGCTGTCTATGCAAAGGAGGCTGGTTTTGCACCTCGAGACCATTCGCAGGAGTCAACTTATCGGCAATCATCTCGCAGTTTCTTGCAATGAAGATGTAGGACGGTGCGAAATTATAATATGAAAGTTAAATGCTGAAGAATCAAATTTTAATCAATTTCTCGAGTGAAATAAATAACAAACTCATGTAATCGACCCATTTCCGTGACTGAATTGCTTAGTAGACTTTTTAAAGTAAGGAGTGTCCATATTATGCGCCTAGTAAATAATAAACTAAATTTGAATCACATTTCCTGAGTTGCTTAACTCCCTTGTTTTACGATAGTTAAATTAATGACGCACTAAGTAGGAGTAATGGCGATCTATAGGAATAATTAACAATAACTCTGATTAAGTATAAGTCTACATTAAAATTCTTCTCAGAACTTATCATATAATTTTTCAGAATTTCCGTCTAATTTTATAACTTTCTCAGATTTCTTTGTACGAATTGAAACACTTCAGCAATACTTAGAAAGTTGACACCTTTCTCAGAATTTTTCATATTTGTAAATTATGAAATAACCTAAGATTTTCAAGATTTTTTGTTCTAACGAAATGTTATAAAATCTAAATAAGTTAAAAATATTTTTTAAAAATCATAGAATGAGAAATCTCTCAGAATATTTTAGAATTCACGCGTATGAAAAAATTTTAAGAGAAGATGTAGACTTTCTGCACAGAAAAAAAATTTTATATGAAATCAACGATTCATTGCTTCATATATAAGCAAGAATATAAAATCTTCTTGGAAGAATTTATAATCTTAAATAGACATAATTTGCTTACGCTTATACTTGTCTCGTGATTTACGCGTTAAATTAAAATTCGATTAACGTTTCCCCGGGAAATAACCAAGTACATCCGTTCGCGGATCGTGGCGTTCTCACGATTATGGGCGCGGATGAAACGGAATCGCGCGATTATTCGCGGATCGCTTTTGAAATCGTGCGTACCTCGTCTCGACGATCGATTATCCGATTGTCACGGCAAAGGAACGCTCGAGAGTTTTAACAATAGGCTCTGAGCAAACTCTCTTGTACGATGTCTTCACGGTATGCCGTTTTGTGGTTTTCAGGGTCGGCACAAGCGAAACGCAACCTTCCCCGGTGGACAGACGACGATCCTGCAAGTTACGCCGACGATTCGAAGTGAGTACCTGCTGCTCGTGTGTGCACGCTATGTAAATTTTATAGCATTTTATAATACTACGCGTTAGACATTTCCACGCCGGTAGTTAACACGACGTGTAATCACTGTCTCATTCAACCATTTCTCAGTATTGCGTAGACGGAGGTCTTTATGTAAACAATTTGACGTAACGAGGGGTAACGTGCGACGGTTCAGCGCCGCGCCGGCGTGGTAAATATCGCGTAGGAAACGCGCGACAGAAATGAATACGAGCAACAGGAAGACGAGTGGCGCGAGGGGGAAAGGCAGATATCTACTTCACAATGCGTGCGACTATTATTATACCGCTGCCACCTCGTTATCTCCACCTTCGAGAACGGAGTTCTCGTTATCCCTAACTGGATTGCATTCATTTCAATTATCCACGATGGAAATTATGGCGATTAACTCCGAGTTGAATCACGCGTTATCTAAGATGACGATCCTTCGATCTCGCTCACAATGCATAAATCTTTTGCGTGCCGAAGCTCCTCGCGTTCGATACCACTGTTTTCTCATAAGAAAAGGCCTGGAATACCTCAGCTTTCTTTATATCCCATTTGTAGAGAGATTTGTCGGCGCATTCCGCTGTCCGCGTTCTTATTCGCTCGTCTGAGATTTCACAAAAGGTGACAATTCGAACTTGATTGCCAGGTAACACGCCAAATCCACCGCGACCGCGCTTCAATAGCTGCCGATCGGAGCCGCGCAGCAGCGCATGGATTCCAGAGACCGGAGGTGGAACATCGGATCTGTGCTCTTCCGTTTTCTCGTCGACGCCGTCCTTGGTGACGACCAGTGTCGTCACCGCCACCAGCAACAGCGTGCTGACCAACGGCAACGGCACGGAGAGCGTCTCCGAAATCAGGAACAGCCTGTCGCCTCTGCGTGCTCTCGAGAACGGCTCCACGGGAAATTATCTGACCACAGTGACGTCAACCACGTCGTCGTCGTCGTTGAACGGCAACGTCTGCAGCACAATCTACTCGACTTCCTCGACGGCCATCTCAACGGCGACGACGACAACGGCGAGCAGCATTGTCTCGTCGTTGGCCGATAAGCCGCCGATGATCCCCAACGATGGCACGAGGGCGACAAGCTATCGAGATCAACCTGCTAGCAGCGCGTCACCGCCGACCCGGGACAAGCTACGGGCCGAGGACAAGGCCAGGCGCAGGATGAGTCAGCAGGGCGAGCGAACCGGCGGCATCATCGGCGACACAGCCAGCCCAGCCTCCGGCGAGAAACTAGGTCGGTGCATTAAATGAGGCACAATCTCTCCCTATTGACTCCTACAGACGATACCGTACCCTGACATCTCCCTGACTCTGATTATACATCTGCCTGACATCTTCATGTGTGTCTGCTTTATGGCTTTGCAATATGGAGAATAAGCTCTCCGTTTGCATTTACGTAATCCAATCGAGATTTGATAAATGAGACTTTTAGTGACGATCCTTGAATTTTCAGTCGCTTGTCATTTATTACTTCCATCACGTCTCGCGATACGTATTGAATAAATGTCTTTCGATATGATCGTTCAACGAATGCAATTAATGGCTAGAGTGTTTCTAATGATAGGACATTGCTATTTCTGATAGTTTTTACGGGAAAAAAGATTAATTACAGCAGCAAGAATCTGTGTGGTAGCTAAAATTCAGCTATAATATCGTACACAGATTTTTGCTGCTGCATCTAATTGCAAATAATCTTTCATGTTATTTGGGATAATTTATGCCTTATCGCCGACAGAATTAAAGTGTACATGAATAATTGACAGAAACAATTTACAAAGAACGTGATTTCATTTTGAAATAGGTGTGAAAGTCACATTAGAAGTCATAACTCTCGGGAGGTTCGTCTCACCTTGTCACGATTTACGTCGAAAGTTTTTCTCGCTCTTAATAGACGGATAAAACTAGTTTATGTACGGATGGAAACTAGGACACTGCCACTTGGCGTTTTACATTCTCAATGACGATGATCCGCAGTCCGCGGAAGAAACGACTGGTGTATTAAGTCGGAGCTGACCTATTTTTATTTGATATAATTGATATCGCAAACGTAGTGGTTAGTGTGAAAACTTGCTAGGCTTGCATAGAAAGCTATATTGAGAAAACTGATTCTTCTTCAAAAGAGAAAAATATCATTATAGTTTTTATATATATTACATGTGTAATTAATATAATAACAAATGCATTCCAAATGTTATTGAGGAATTGTCTCTACTATGCGACACGAGAATCACGAAAATTTTCGCAAAATTATACCGAGAGAAAAATACTTAAACTTTAATGAATATTTATTCGAATAGTACTAATAAAATATTTACTTACGGTGCATAAATACACTGAGAAAAAAAAGTTGTTAACTTGACAAAAATTTTTAACTTGATTAAATTTCTTTATTTCAAGTATTTATGTGTTTAAGCTAAATATATTAATGTTTAAATTAAATATATAAATGCTTAAATTAAAGTTCAAATATTTTATGTATTTAAGTTATATAAATATGTAAATACTTGAATTAGGGAAAATTAATGAAGTTGAAAAATTTAGTCAAGTTAACAACTTTTCTTTTAGTGTATTTATTCTATAAGAAAAAAAATGATATCTATGATACATAAATTAAATTAGTAGTTTTTGCATTAAATAATTATATATTTACATTTAGTAAATATTTCATTATTCGAATTAATATTTATTAAAATTTAGTGAATTTTTCCCTCGGTACCGTTTTCTCCGGTCTTACAGGAGTTTTAATATCGAGTTCCCATCTATACGTTTTTCTTTTAAGAGCCTCCGGAAAAGAGTATCGGGATTCCGATTGTACCCTCCCGTACTCGGCATTACGCGTTGCGTAATTGCGTGCGCGAAATCTTTGGAAGAAATCTCCGGCCACCCGGCCGCGCCGCGCCGCGCTGCGCGATCCGCAGATTTCATTTAGATTGACGCCAAACGAACGACGGGATGCCTTAGAAACTGCTTCGCGAAAAATCGGGACGCAGGCACGCAGAAATCCGTCGAACGATCTCGCTAACGATTTCCAACGAACGCGGATTATTGAAACGCGTCTGTCTTATCCGAGCGTTGAAATCGCTCGCGAGATTTAAGCCGCAGATCGCCGATTAGCCTTGGTCGATTTAATTGCCCTCCCGACAAGGGATTCCAATATGAAATTTATTCACGAGAAATCGGTGATTTATTAGCAAATTAATTGTGGTTGTCTCGCGAAAGCTCGGGGATATTTTCGCATCGTTCATCGCTATAAATTTAGTTTTATATCCCGCTCTCTCAATATACTCGTAATTTAATTTTCACTCGACTTCAGTTACATATTTTATTGTGATCTTGTCAATAATTCAATTTATCCTCCAGATGAAAAGTAATAGGTACTTTTTTTGTGGTGAAAGATAGCCATTAATATAATGATGTGGTTGATCCTGACATATCGCTAAGATAAACGAGAGGTAAAGCGCGGTCAAGACGGTCTTTTCGCTTCTCTCGCTCGCTCGTATTGCGGCATCGTATTGGCTAGAAAGTTATTAATTAGTCGGCAGTCAATTAATGCGGAGTGGTCGTTTACCCGTGCCAACGAGCGCCCATGTCGGGCGAACGGCGCTTAAGCAGAAAAGAAATTAATTAGTTAACTCGCTGACGTAGCGAGACGAATATTTGATAACTACCCAGGAAGCCGACTTAACGGTTTCGCCTTGTGCGATAGTCTTTTGGGTTCTCCTCATTAGCATTCTAAATATCATAATTATAATTACGCTGTCCCGGGGTACGCCGTTATGCTCGCGAGAGCAGATCGAAGTTACAGAGAATGAATAAATTGGACTGACGTACGGATAAATTCGTTGACATTATCGCAACGTGTTGCACGATGCAGAAATGTAGAAAAATATTTATTGTACAGACGACGACGCGTGCCGGAGGATATTTTTGGAGCACGAACGGGAGAGAGAGGGAAAGCTACGAGACATAGCAGCTTCGTTAACGCAGCCACGAGTGAGGAGAATTAAGCCGAGAACCTCGGAGCCAACCAGGGACGTCGTGGATGCAGTCAATGCGGCTCATCAGGATAAACTTGTACGTAATGGAGAGACACGAAAAACTATTGTCAGCTAATTATACCTCGCATCGGCGAGGTATAATAGAATAATAATTGTTCACTATTCTTTAAAGTACATTTATTATACACAGAAATATATTCTCGTGCTAAGAAAAGTGATTACTCAATTTTTAGGATTTTTTTTCTTTAGTTACGGTTGGCTTTACGTAGATTTTCTTGATAATAGTACCAAAATACACTCATCATTTACTTGAAGTAATATTTACTTAAAATAAACTTTTGTGTGTAGGCTGGGAAAAATACATAGAACTGAGTAAATATTACTTACTTAAATATTTCGTGAGTTTATGTATTCGCAAATTTATCATAAATTCATTACAAGCATTAAATTTATTAAAAATATATTCTGAATTCTAGTAATTATATCTGTACCAATCATGAATATTAAATTAAAATAAACATTTAATTTGCTTATTATTCTGATTTTGATTCGATACAATTTTATAATATTCTTCGAAAAAAAAGTTTTTTTTAAATATAAGATAATGAATTTGTATAAAATTTATAAGGAATGTATATTTTAAATAATTATCAAGAAAATATTCTTTACTTACTAGAAGAAAAAAGTAAACTGAGCGATCGTTTTTCTTAGCAATAGAATTAAAGTTTTGTTGTGTAAAGGCATCTTATGACAGTATGTTCTGGTTGTTCTATATTTAAACACGCAATTAAGATTTTATGAGATATAAAAGTACGACATAATCAACATCCTACTACGACCACGAAGTGTAGCAGCACATTTAAATTAAGAAAGTAGTTATGCCGGTGTACATTTACAAATTCTCCCAAACTGCGCGTCGCATGTAATTTGCGGCGCAATTTGAGGAAACTTGTAAATGTACATAAATTTTCTCTCACTCACTTAGGAAATTATTAATTATTAAGTACTAAGATGAGCTTTTGACCGGCATAGCCACTTTCTTAATTTAAAAGTATGATGTTCTTATGAAGAAACTATCAATCATTTTAATCATTAATTTTGCTTAGAAACAAGATATATCATGATACGTATTTCGCGCACAGATCAGAGGCGATCCGGACGGCTGCGGTCTAGATATTTCTGGCATCAGGTATTCGCCTACGTCTGAATTAAGAGTCGATCTGCCAGCGGAGGACTTGCTGAACATCAAGAAGGGCTGGCTGATGAAGCAAGGCTTAAATAAGGTGCGTCTCGCACATTCAGAATATAGCGAATCCCAGAAGTTTTACATGCATTGCTTAGCAAAATCTTTTTACTTGTCATGTTTAATTTCTTTTTTTTTTACTTAGGAATGGAATAAACACTGGTTTGTTCTGAGAGGCTGCGGCTTGATGTACTACAGGGATCCCTGTGCGGAGGACAAGGGCATCATGGACGGCGTTATAGACCTCAATACTGTCACCGCGGTCACGCCACTTCAGGTCGCACGAAATTACGGATTCCAGACTGTCGTGAGTAATCGTAATTATGATATCGCGTTTGCGTGAGCGAGGAGCGTTCGTGTTTCCCGGAAAGTGGCCGCGTTTTCAAAGCAATTTGCTTAATTATAGCTGCTTAATTACGTGATAATATTTTTATTTTAAATTAAAATCTAGCGTGGCCTACTCTTCGCATTAAAAAATGCAACGCAGAGAAAATTTAATGTATAAAGAATTTGAAAGTTTATCTTAAATTAGAATCAGTAGAATTCAATTTTCACGAATATATCGAGCTTCTTTTCGAAAAAAAATTGTAAACAAACATTTTGCTTAAACGAGACACGAGAGTAATGAAAAAATAAAAAAAATATTTCAACGTCTTAAGAATTGTATAAGTAACCTCAACATCAACGGTTGATGAACACATTTGTTTGAATTAGATGATTGAATTAGCTTCCGCATTTAGAATGGGAGTGTCCAGGAGAAAATACTAACTCAATTTCACGGTAGAATAAATCGGGAGCTTCTTGTTCGCGCTATTGATAGTTGGCAGCGGTCGCGTTTCTTGCTCGAGACGAAGCCCAATGACGTCGCATGACACTTCTTTTATGCTTATATCGTTCGTGCGACGCATATTAACTACTTTGGCTTACGACACAGGCTTGGGACGACAGAGGTAGCACGGTGCTGTCCGCAGTGACAGCCGGCATTAGGTCCAGTTGGATGTCGGCCATCAGAAGAGCGGCCAACCTACCTGATCCTGATAGTAATGTTGATTCTCTTGCTGTTTGCCCGGATACTCAGCAAGAGACGAATCCGCAATCTCCTACCACGTGAGTATAATTGCACAATCATTTGATAAACAATTTTTTTACATAGTAGCATCATAGAATAATAGTCTTGTGCGCTAAAGAAATGAATAAATAAATAATAAATTTCGTGTCTGTGTCTATCAGATAATATTAAAACATGTAATAAATAAATAAAAATAAAGTGCAAGTTATATAGTGTAGCATCGTATATTATAAAATATAACTTATTTTTAATCAAATAAAGGAATTTGTTCCAGAAAATAATTATTTATATACAAATTTCTTTTTTATGTTACAGATCCATTACGGATCGTGAAAGAGATTCCGTCGTTCCATCAACATCTATCACACCCAGATCAGTGCTGTTCTCATCTGACGAAGAGTACAGGACTGCTTCTGAGGGTGGACGAAGAGAGTCTGGCGATTGGTCGGAGATGCCGGTGTCACCACCGCTGGTAAGGAATGGCGATTGGCCTATGACGCTGAAGGGTTCTGGCTGGTCAGATTCAGCGAACCACGAGTGGTCGGAACTGCCACCATCGCCACCGTTGACGAGAACTGCTTTATCAAGAGTGAAAGCTCGATCTAGATCGAGTTCCAGATCGAGAGTTTACAAAAGAAGTCGGAGCTCGCCACCGAGTTCGCGTAGGAGCACCCTGGATAGTGTAAGATCAGAGGATCTGATGATGGCTTGCTGCGAACTCGGTGAGGACGAGGAGCAAAGTAATGGTCACCTGCAGAGCAATAGCTGCCTCTCGAGCACCAATGACAGCCCTCTTATCGTCGAGCTTTTGGAAAATCAAGTGTCGCTGCTGCGCGATCAGCTGGATCAAAATCAGTCTCATCCGAGTGCGTTACTAGTCATTGTTGAGCGTCAGGAGAATGAAATCGAGAGCTTGAAGTCACAGCTGAATGCGGCGCGAACTGACATTGCGAGCGCGGAAAAGGAGCTGTCCAGACTCCGACAACAAAAAGCGGAGGCGTCTATCAGGGAGAAACAGGTGGAAGAATTATTGAATACGATTCAGAGGACGGAACAGCAGAGGAACAAGGATTTGGATGATTTGGAGAAGATGAAAAAAGTGTACAACAGGGAGAAGGAGGTCTTGGAATGTAAATTACTTGAAACAGAGGCTATTCTGCGAGAGACGACAGAGAGATGCGAAATACTTACGAAAGAACTGACATCAAATCATCGAACTGTTGAGCATTTACAGACAGAAACAGCAGCTCTCAGCGACAGATTGTCGCAAGGTACGTATATATTTTAATCATTTCCGAAACTTTATATTTTAATAAAGTTTAAAAGGTTTGACTGATAATATATCATTTCTCAGGCATTGAAGAAAATGAACGACTTTATAACAGAGTAAGGGAATTGGAAAAGGGCGGACTCTCTGCTTCGAGGGAACGTGGGAGAAGTTTCGATTCGCTTAGCGATTTAACCAACATCGAATTGGATTTGGATTTGACAACCTTGGACAAGGAAAGGTAAATAAGCTTCGTAATATAAGAAATATGTTGTAAAAAAATAGTAGCTAGATACAATGTGATATTTTTGTTACAGAGTCATGGAGGAATATGACGAGTTACGAAGCCGTTTCGAGAAGGCTATCATGGAAATTCGAGCAATGAGGAAAGAATTACGAGAAGCTCACGCAACACAAGATGTTCTGGAATTAGAAATCTTTGCTCATAAGCAGGATGCAGCTAACGTCAGTGAGACAAATCAAGCACAGATGCAGTTAATGGCGTCGAGAATCCAAGATTTAACTAACAAGTTAGCTGCTAGCGAAAAGCAAATTAGAACGCTAAAGCAAAAGTTGACGAAAGCTGAGAGCAGAGATAAGAGAAGATCACTCTCTTTGAAAGGAAGAGAATCTTTCCAGATCTCTCAGGAAGTGGAGGACAAACTATTGGATCTAGAAAATAAGATCTGCGCTATAGAAAGGGGTAAGAGCATTAGCGCTCCTGTTTCGGCTGGTAGCAGCTCGAAGGAATCAAGTCCTAATCCGAAAAAAGAGAAAAGAAGAGAAAGCAAGAATCTGGATAGAGCTAGACTGCGAAGAAAATCTTTAGACAGCGCAACAAGCTCTGAACCAATGAAAGTGTTGATTAGACTAAGCACTTTGGAAACGAAAGTGGCGAGCGTCGCTGAGACCATGGTCAGTGACGCTGAGAAGGATTCTAGCGAATGTAGCGAAATTAGCGGATCCTCTGAGATATCGTTGGAGGTCCTGGCAAGGTTGAAGAAATTGGAAAGAGTAATATCAAAGTCGAAACGACGATTGGAAAAATGTCTCGGCTCAACGCAAGCGGAGGACAAGGCCGAAAAATGTTTGCGCGAGGTGAATGAAATATTGGACTCGTGCTTAGAATGTAAGAAGAATCAGGCTAGCGCTCAAATCATCGAGTCAGTAGGAGTAGTGGTATCTAGGCTAGAAACTATACTTAAGGACAAACTGAGCGAACTCACGAAGAGACGGCAGTTGCTGGCGCAGGAAGGTCGGTTAGACGAGAGAGAGAAGATGAGACTCGTCGCTGAAAGAATAGCCTTCGAGTCCGTGATCCTGCGGCAGATAAAGTGTGCGCTGAATCGCACGACAGACAGAAGCGCCGTTCTGAGTGAATTGGTCGAAACTAGTCAGCTTGTCTCAAGCTTAAAACGTAAGATTCACGGAACGAAGCCCAAAACATACCAAAAAACAAATTACATTCAGTATCTTACTAAAGTGTTAGCGAATAAGTTAGTACTGATAGGACACGCCTCCGTATCGACGGAAACGCCGAAGGAGATTAGTGCCGCTCGCAGCGAAAGTCTAAACTTTCTGCTGCAGAAGCAGCGGGAGATCAACGAGATTATGCGGAAGTATAAGGATGCGAAGTTGCGACAGCTCGCGGAATCTCTAGCCGCCGAGACGTTGAGTCTGTCCGAGCAAGAAGACTTCGCGGGTAAGCAGATCAGCGGCTCGAACAAGAAGCTACTTGAGGATAGACGTATTCGTGAGGCATGGGCTTTGGCGCAAGAAACCGTGAGCAAGGAACTTGTGCAGGCTGAAGTATCTCACGTTATCATGCGTTATGGACAACTGTACGAGCAAAACGTTACTTCGATCACGGACATTTGCCTGAGTTTTGATAACGCGGAAAATGTTAAGCTAGAATCGTGGGTGGACGCGGCGCAGGCGCGATTGCGCCAAGAGATGGAGGTTTCCATACACGAGCTGTCAGAGGCTTACGAGGATTGTCTACGTACGATGAAGAAAAACAAGTTGACGACGTTTGACTCCAAGCACGAATCTCGTCAACTGCTCACAGACTACGCTGATATAATTGCGCACAAAGCTTTAATAGATTCCAGAATCGCCCTCCTTCAGGAAACCACTCGGCAATCATCTACACCGTTGTCTGGCGAGACTTTCGTATCTAGTCTTATTCGAAACGAAGAGATCCTTTCCTGTCTGGCAAACGACGAGGGATACGACCTTCAAAGCAATCCGATTCTCGACGCGGAGTATAGTTACCTTTATCAGCGATTGACTAAAGAATGCGAAGACAGGATATCCGGAAGGAGAGAGTCGAAAGAGCAGCTCAAGAACGTCAGTCAGTCATTGTTTCACTTGGAAGAGAATCTAGCTGAGCTCAGCAAATGTATAAAAGACAAAACAGGTGTGAAAATTGACAATATGATTTGGTCAAAATCGACGAGCAGCATCACGGATTGGTCTAGCGTGTGTGAGAAATGCTTGCATTTACGAGAACAGATAAGGAAGCTGAGCGATTACATGAACAACATGTCGTGTCAGACATGCAATCAATTGCAAGAAACTATTCAGAAGATAACTAACGAACACAATCAGGAATTGGAGACGCTCAAGCGCAATCAGGAGAGAGATCTAATGGATGTCAAGGGTGAATTGGACAGCCAACGGCAATCTCTGACGACACAATACGAGCATGAGGCGGCCAGCTTACGCGAGAGAGCCAGAAAACTAGAGCACCGTCTCAACGCAATGGATTCTGAGCATTCGGCTCACGTGAACGAGTTGAGAGCCGCTTATCAGAGATCGATAAGCGCCGAATTAGACACCGATGCCGAGACACGAAAGCGGTACAAGGAAGAGATCAAACAGCTACGTGCGTTATGCGAGAAGGGTTTGCTGGCGATGGAGAATTCGCATAGGCGCATCATTGCCGAGATGGAAGAGAAACATCGACAGGAATTAGAGAACCTCAGGGTGGAAAAGGAACAGGCGCTCTCCGAAGAGACGCAGGCGACTCTGGCAGCACTGGACGCCATGAGGAAAGCGCACGAACACGAAGTACAGAAGGAGATCGCTAAATTTAAACAGGAGTTTATCAAGCAGATGCAGGCGCGCGAGGATATCGGTGTGCTGCACAAAGAACACGAGTATGCGATAATTTCAATTCGACGCTAGCCATCAAATTAAATTAACACAGAAATTAATCTTTTTATTTTTATAGGGAGGAAATGGAGGAGATAAAGCAAGAGATTCTTTCTTTGTCCGCGAAATATTCGTCCAAGTGCGTAGAATCTGCCGCGTTAGAGGAGAAAGTGGGTAATCTATCTAAGCAACTCGCTCAAGCGCAACAGCACATCATGCAACTGGACGCGAGAAACAAGCAGCTGCGAGCGCATCTGGTGTTGGAGACGAATGACAGTGGTATCAACGATACTATTCAGATTCTGAGAGGTAGGGATAACGAGCTCGCCGAACCGAGGGAGGAGATGCATCGACTGCAACAACAATTCAAGGTACAGCCTTGTCCATTAACTAGTCTAAACTTTATCGTTTAGGTTTAGAAGAGAAGTAGATGTGGTTAACAACATGTACACTACTAAATTGATTAACTCTGCTGCAATTACGTATTACGATGTTTCACCTAGTGAGCTTGTCGCGCATTAACGAAATTCCAAACGTATTATAGTATTTTAATCGCTCAAATAAAAACCATGCGCTTTTCATTAACGACCGCCTCATCGTTTTCGTTCGTTCTCGAACTTGTATATCGCCCTGTAAATAAGATAATAGTATTGGATAGCTCGACGAGTCGTAAATACTATAACTGATGTAATTGTAACTTAGCGGACAGTTGAAGCGATTTGATTAGCGTTTAACCCACCCCCGCCCGCTCGTCCATTAGCCGCATTGACGCATATTTTCGATATTTCACTAACAGCATGGGGACACCCTTCGTGAATCGTCTGGCGTGCCGTCAAAAGCCGCCCTGTCGCTAGACTACTCGCCCGCCTATTCGCCACAACGCCTCAGAGGTAGTCAGGGCGAGCAGAAATTAACGAGCGAACGGAGTCTGAAAGGAGCGAGCTCCTTATCCAGCGCGTTGCAAAAACAACCTCTGTCGGCGGATCGACCTCAGAGCGCGTTCTCGTACCGACTCGAGCGCGTAAAGTCCGTCTCGTTGCCGTACTCGAGTAGTCTGGCCAGGCCGGCGAGTAGTACCGGCGTTTCCGGCTCGCACGTTGACGGGAAAGAGCCGCCGGCGAGCTTAGGGCAAAAGGAGCGTAACGGCAACCTGGGCTCGTCATTATGGGACAGCTTGAGACCGAGGAGCGGCCTGCCTCATCAGTATCAAGGTACAGAAGAGAGATGAATGTCGAGAGAAAAATCAAGGGAAAAAGGTCCACGGTGATGGAATGTGTTGTCAACATCGGGAGAGTCCACGGTGCTTTTGTAAAATATTACTGCGTAATCGCTGACGTAATTATGATTTTATTGATGATGGTATTTGTTAATTTATGATCGGTATTGGTTCGAAGATTTTTATTTCAAATGATTTTTCGCATGCAACCGAACATGTTGCGTCGTTTTCTAAAATCTAATGCCGGAAAGTCGTGAAAAGTCGCGAGAATCAGGCAGGGAGAGTGACACTAGAGTGAGATTAACACGTGCTTTATGGAAATTAACAGCGCTTTTAAGATATTAACACTATTAAAATATTATTACTGACTGATATGAAGACTGTGAGCATTTTATATATTATTTTAAGCGGGTTCTACACGACCGATGTTATTAATACAATATATTGTGTCAATAACATTAGTGAACAGATATGACATTGATGTAGACATTAAATAATTAACATTGCATAATCTGGGCGTATTGCGTGAATATGTAGAGGCTGCTTAATTATGTGCATATAACTGTGCAATATTTACCAAGCAATGTGACGTTTGTTAATGAAGGGCTTGTCCTTAACGCATGTATGTATATATATATATATATATATATATATATATATATATATATATATATATATATATATACGAATGAGTTCAAGCTTTCTTCTTTATTACGAATATTGTTAATTATTGTATTAATTTTGAGAATAATCGACCAAATTGACGGTCTTCTAATTCTATAATTAAGTTATGTATGAGTTATATTGACAACTAACGTCAAAAGCGTGCTTACTTATCTGAAATCAATTGCATATCGATGCATCATGCAACGCTTGTCTAACGCTGGTTTATTTGCTAACATCAACTATGTACGGGTCCACGATGTGCAATATGCGAAATAACCTTGCCTTACCGTGGGTGTAACACGCTGTGCGCTAAATGTCTAATCTACATGTTAAGGTATTAATTAATGTATCGTACATAATGTGGTAAGGATGTGCAGGTGACGTACAAACTGCACGTTGATGTGACAGTTCTATCACATTTTTCTATCAAATAAAAATATATTTATTTATCAGCATTTTCATAAAGAAATTTATATTGGAATCAATTAGCCCAGTTCCAAGTAAACGTGTATCTTTCGAAGTGTGTATTTTTCATAATCAGTCATACAGGGATCTAGTCACTGGCACATCTCCAACTAAGAATACCGCAATTTATAACTGTAATAATGATGGAATTTGACACATTAGCCTAAATCTAAATTAATTTTATATTAAAATTTTTGAAATATTTTCAAAATTTTCTAAAAATATTCCAAAATAAAATATATAAACGTATATATTTTTTTCAAATAAGATATATCTTTGCATTAATTTTTATAGTTTTTATATAATTATATAATATAGACATATATACATATACCATATGTACGTGTACAATTACACGTACATACATATCCTATGGAAAGCGATACGAAGATTTAAATTAAATAGATCTAGGGAAGTTAATCTGAGAAGCATGTAACAAATTCCTTCTACGAGTCTATGATAATCAAAAGTAATTTAAGCAAAAGCACTACGCAACAGATATCCTTTAGCGACTCATACTTTACAGTTTTGAACGTTTCCCCATTACGTTTTCGTAACTCGACGCAATAGCCGATATTATTTATATAGAAAGACACGGATACTCGTAATGATAATGCACTGAGCGTAACAATATTTCGACAACTGTTTGACATGTAAGGTGGCACAACAGCAGAGATGCGAGTCGGCAGCGGCACTGGCGCCCAGCGGTGGCAGGAGACCAAGCAGAATGAAAAGCACCAGCTCTCGCAGGCATACACCCTCCGTGCCAACGCTCGTCACACATCCCGCCTCACCCCGGAACCCGCAGCTCTCTCCGTTGCAGGTCCGTTTTCATTTTCGTCGCTTTGAATGTTATCCGAGCGTATCGTTCCGCCATCATGCTTTCATTTCTATTGCATCTTATTAGGATTTAGCACTGTATTTGTTTCTTGTATTTGCCTGCTTTAGTTTCCGTGTTACTTGAAGAGTTTTACATATAATTTTTGTTTTTACATGATTTTATCTACTTCACAGATATCTTAAGATGTTTTTATAATTATGCATAATGATGCTTTGGCGAGTTCTGTCATCTCTTTGTCTTCCGTTACAGAGTTGATGAGGTCTCCAGCAGTGAGGTGGTCCAGCAGAAGTTGTCGCAGCCTACCTCCGACACCCACACCAAGTTACCATCATCCACTTCACCCTCCTCTGCCCGCCGTAGGCATGGTCGCCGAGAGGAAGAAACGTTTTGAACTTTGAATTTCTTTTTTTTTTACGTTACTTGATTAACAATTAGATAATGCGTGTGTGTACACAGAAATGGTCGAAATTATTACATTTGATGCATTTAAAATTATTTGGCAGATAACGCAGTCCGGTTAATAAAACATCGGATACTATTTATGATATCGAAATAAAAAAAGAAATGCCGTTCCGGCATATGCTTCTTTCGGAAACTACAAGACTGAAAGTATTTTGATACATAATGGAAATAATTTTAAATTGCTCTACGAGACACACAGACCGTTCGGATAATACCATATCTGTGCAATTCGCACGAGCACGAATTGCAGTTTCATTACTGCATACAAGAATTGCGTGAGGCTTGGATGATCTTTGATGGACCAAAGTCAAAATACCGATCGCGCTCGTCGTGAATATTGAACATGTTTATAATGTAAACATGATTCAATGGCCGAAACGAGTCCCGATTATTAGAAGAATACGGATTTGCGCAATCCTTCTTCTTCCATGATGTGAAAATTCGTAATGTCGAGAATTCACCGCGGCTCTATCGATCGCGATAGGTCGTTTTTTTTTTTGACAGAGATTTTTCCGAGAAATTTTTCTAAGCGTATTTACTCATGTCACGCCACTTTTGCGGACGGATGTTCTTTGGAATAATATGCATTTAGACTTTGATGAGAGATTTTTTACCGCTCAGTGCGGGTAGGTCTTTTGCTACGATTAACTTTTTCGCGAATGTCGCGATTTTGGAATACATATATATTTCGGGGCATTATTTATAACGCAAAACGCTGCGCATGAAATTCTTCACGATGTATCTACTTGGTGCTAAAACAAGCGTGTATTAAGGAAACGCGTATTACGAATCATGTATACCGTCGTGATAGCTTATTATAATGTAGCATAGAACTATATTTCGATGTAAAAATATATAGGACCAAGAATAAATATTTATTAGGTTTCCACAATCTTCTCGAAATTCGCATCGGCTGAGCATACTCGATGAATGTTACGCTTTAATTTTTCATATTGAACGAATCCTACTCTACGGTTATTATGAAAGAAAAAGAAATTCTTTTTTAACATATTAACGTCGAAATACGAACGATCAAGTGTTTAAGATCATTAGATTTTCGTAATTCTGAAGGATTTGTATTTGTTGAGAATATTCGTCAAGTTAAACGAAAGATTCCATTTTATGCTGGTTAAATTTGATTCTTGCATACGTCTATTCTCTCCCGTTAAGTTTGTTATCTTTAAGACACAAATATTTTATGAATTATACACTTCTGGTTATTACAGAGAAAATATTTCTAACATTAGGATGAGTATAAAAGGGAAAAAAAAGAGAGAAATTTTAGTTTGTTAATCGAGAACGAAGAGATCGTTTTACGCTTGTTTCTCGCTCTTGTTATGTATAGATATTGCACGTAATACAGCAACACGGCATTGCACTGTGTATTATCGCATCTTCTCATTATGTAAATGTTTTCAGATTGCAATCATTTGATGTTAATACTGTATAGTTTATGACGTTTTATTAAGAAGTAATAAAATATAGACGATTAATTTCTCTCTTCCCTCTCCCTCCCCTCCCCTATCTTCCATGTACCGTGTGTACGGATTGTTTATATATTACTATTGTATTTTATATTATACATATATTATTACTATTGCGATTCGTTCCAGTGATTCGCTCGATATTAAAACGATAGAGGATATTAAAAACTTTTCGATTGTCCCTTATGTAGAATAATTACTCAGGATTGTTTAACATTTATAATATATTACGATTATGCTATTTGTATTTGTATGATAATTTATATATAACACGTTTGAAATAAAATACAGTAACCATGAACACATCCAACAAAGGCTGCGTCCCGAAATTCACTGCCAGTACTGAAAATCTATAGTATACGTAATGTGAACTATAGATTTTCAGTACTGGCAGTGTATATCGGAAAGTAGCCAGAGTTATTTATCACCTTATATCCTTATACTGGTATCAACCTCTATTAAGCTAGCTCCTCCCCTCTCTATCAGCATAAAATATTTTAAAATTAAATGCTAATTAGGTGCTTGAACTCTTTGGCTTAAGAAAGCCAAAGAAAATTAAAAAAAATTGAATGGGGTTGGCTTAACATTAAGCTAGTTTAAAATTACCTAAGAATAATGAAATTATTAAAAAAAATTTCCATTTATATGTAATAGAAGACCATATCATTTAAAGGATTAAGTATTTACACTGAGAAAAAAAGTTATTAAATTGACTAAATTTTTCAACCTGATTGATTTTCTTCAGTTCAAGTATTTAAGTGAAATATACATGTAGTTAAATTAAATATAAATTAAACTGAAGTTCAAGTATTTAACTCAAATACATATTTAAATGAAATACATAAATACAATAATGGTTCAAGTGAAAAAAATCAAGTTGAAGACTTTAGTCAAGCTAATAATAGTTCTTCTCTTGGTTCTTCTTATGTCCATTTTCATCAATGTAGATTGACTTTGATCTCAGTTCAATTCACTCTTTATTCTTTTCTAGTTCTAAAAATTAGAAATAGATAATGAGTAAGTTAAATTGAGATCAAAGTTGATCTACATTGGTGGAAATGAACATTAATATACGTTATTTTAACCCATTTATCTTGAATCCATAAAATTTTATATTATATTTGTAATGTTTTTAACTTAATACGTATACGCAAAATATACATTTGCATAAATATCTTACATGAATTCACGATTCCAATCTAATTGTAAGCGTTATAATTTCTCACTCACCGACATCACACGATGCGCAGCAGCGGAGTCGTACCGCCACGTTGACCTGCAACACACAAATACGTAATCTAGATTAACGCTCAAACGACACAATTAACATTAAAAAAACTAATATAAATGTTACTTACCACAGGGTTCCGCCGTTGCCCGATGCCTCCCGGGCCTCCGCCTCCTCTCAGATCCTGTCAATCACCTGGATCTTTCACTCTGTCCCGCAAGAACACCAACGCGCGCGTCTCAGAGCGATCTCGCTGTCTCATCCGAACGTTTATCTTACTGCAGATTACTCACAAAAACTCGGACGTACATGCAAAGAAAACTCCGCCGCGACATCGATGACGTCACGCGAAGGGAAACGCGTACAAACGACATGAACGTTGCAGCGGACGAACGAAGCTCCCGAGAGAGACTCGCCGTCGCTAACTTCATGTCATCACACCACTCCACAAGAGAGTGAGAGAAAGATCTAACGCGCGCGTCTCAGAGCGATGGCTATTTCGTACGAATATTCACAGCATACAAAAACGCGAATATACTTCTACGTGCAAGGAGAATCGGGTGCGAAGCGAACACGGCATGCGAAGCGAACACGGCATCCTCGCGATTACCTTTGTTCGTGTCCGTCGTTCGACGCACGGTGAAGAGTCAACGCACATGTCTCAGGACGATCGTCACCCTACACAACACTCATTTCTCTCCATATCACTGTATGTAAACACTTGCGAACTGTAGCTGTGAGATACACGCGGCGAGATCGGAATCAAGAGAAAGCCGTCCGCGTCGTCCGCGCCCGCCAAAACGTATTGCGTAGTCGCTGTGTCGCCGCCGCATCGGCTGCCGAAATACGCATATCGCGGCGATTCCTCGTCACACGACTGTCGCGCGCGTATCGGAATCGAGAGTCAAACTTCCTGCGGATCTACCTACCGCGATGAAACGCGACACGAAACCGTAGCGCCCCGCTGCACGTCCGTCCGCCGCCGATTCCAATGCTTTACTACTAGCCCGCGACGCAGTGCGGCGCTAGGAGTGATCGGCGGCGGACCGGCGGACGGACGTGCGGCGAATCGGTTTCGTGTCGCGTTTTATCGCGCTAGGTAGAGCCGCAGGAAGCTCCATCAATTCTCGATTTCAATAATCATGCGAAGAGGAGCCACGGCGATTTGCGTAGCCGACGAAACAGCAGTCGACAGACCGGTAGCGTAGCGACTACGCAGTTCGGCTGGCGTGGATCGCGCGGCTCCGTGTACCTCTCGCCGTGTGTGTCTCACAGCCACAGTTCGCGAGTACTTATGTGAGATGGAGTGAAATGAGTCTTGTGTACGGTGACGATCCTGAGACGTGTGTGTTGACTCTTCGCCGTACACCGGGCGACGAATGTAAGTTAAGGTGACCGCCATGTTTGCATCGCAATGGACATTTCCTGCCCTTGGCGTGAAGCTTAAAGAGCGTGAAGTTTGGCGTCGACGAGCCTCTCTCGTCGCGAACTTCGTGTCGTTCATATGCGTACGTGTGACGTCATATCGTGAACAGAGTTCTTTTTGCACGTATGTACGTTTGAGTTTTCGTGAGTAACCGGCAGTGAAATAAACGTTGGGACGAGACAGTGAGATCGAAGACGCGCGCGTTGTTGTTCTTGCGGGACGGGGTGAAAGTCAAGATTAATTCATCCCGCGCGAGTCACCGTAAGTTCCGTCCGATCAATTCATCGCGCACCAGCTCGCGTGCTATCATCGATACCGAACGGATTTATTTTGTACGCGTAGCTACTTCCGAGGTTTCATGTGCGACATAGAAATAAATGCTTCGATAGAATATCGATCTATGCATTCGAACAACCCTGTGGTAAGTAAAATTATATTAATTTCTTTAATGTTAATTGTTTGAGCACCAATCTAGATTGCGTATTTGTGTGTTGCAGGTCAACGTGGTGGTACGACTCCCCTGCTGCGCGTCGGTCCGGTGAGTTATAAAATTTCTTTACAGTTTGAAACATCGCGACGCTTATTTTATTCCATGTCAGCGATAAAAAGAAGAAAACAAAAATGAATGGAGAGACAGAGCTGAAATGTTTATGTATGCATCGTCAAAATAAGCATCATTTGCAACTCCTATTAAGTTAGCCCCTTCCACCAATGCAAAATTAATTTTAAAATGTTTTAAAATCAAGCGCTAATTAGGTGCTACAGTTCGAAATTAGGTGCTTGAATCGTTTGCCAGAAAATTAAACATTTTGGACAGGCTTAACATTTAAGCTAGCTCCCTTGCCTGACTAAAAAAAAAAATATGTAAATGAATAAACAAATATAGTAGAATTAAATGCTAATTAGGTGTTTCAAGAAATAATGAAAATAAATTAAAAATATATATTACTTTTATATAATTATATTTATAAATATATATATTCATCACATTTTAAATATTATTTACTTTCATTTTTTAATCTAATTTTGAGACTCGCCTCTTCAAAGAATCATTTTATTCAAATGTGAGCAAAGAATCTTATAACGCTGCACCTAATTTACTGGAGTGCTTACTGTTACTAATTGTATTATTGGAGTTTTATAATCGAGTCACAAAATAAATTAAAAATACATATTCTGAAAAATTCTTTACTTTCTTTTTTGATTGTATGTTCTTGCTGGTCAAAAATTCGTAAATTTTGTGTTACTGTGCTAATTCTATGAACGCCTTCGTATAATTTGGCGTTAGTAAAATGTGTACAAGTTGTTTAATCGCGTAGCATATTTCATAAATCATCTCAAAAAGGATTCAAATCCACACAGAACAGTATAACTAAATCGGTTTTTAATCGATTTAGAAGCGATCGTTACCTCTCGAAAGACAAAGGCATACCTTTGAATCTTTGTTTGCAAAATTTACAGGGATGTGGAAGGCAAAGTATAATAAAAGAAGCCGATATTTATTTGAAAAATATTTAATAATAAACATTGACAATATACAGAGAAAATACGCCATAAGAAGTCGCTATGGGATTAATAAGAACCTAACAACTGGTCCAGACTTACAAAATATCATCAAATCAGACAATGATAAAGATGTCACGAGTCACACCTTATATTCCTATCAATATTTCGCAAATAAAGTTCGAGTTGACCATATATTCTTCCTCTCTTATACCTGTTTTCTTATTTTTTTACTCTTTCTACCGATTTCCATTAATTTCTCTTGTGAGCTCGCTATTTATGTTGAACTCTCGATCTGCACAAATTGCTTACGAGGAAATCCGCAAGGAGACACAGAGGGATATCAACGGCGTTTCTCTTTGTGGATTTCTCTTTTTTTTTTACACTTGCGAGAGAAGCGGAAAAAACAGGTAGCATTTTTAGCTGTTTCGGTTTTTTCAACAATCCGAATGTCACTGGGCATTTCTTCATTTGTGATTTTGTCTTCGTGCTACCTTATAATGATTAATTAATTCGTGCTCTTGATTTCACCAATTGTGGAGAAAAGGGGAGTTTCTCGCTCATCCGTCACGCACGTATACACACAACACACGTATAGGCAGGCACGCATCATGTCTCATATACAGATACATTAAACTTTACACGCACGCATTGCTAGAAATATCATTAATAATAACGTCCTAATGTCATGGAACATCCTTCATTAATTTTTCTTGCAATAATTCGAAAAAAACGGCACGGCGCTGCCGCGTCGGTTCGAGACAGTTTTGAGACGCCGGTCAAATTATATGCTCATCCTCGTGCTGATCCTACGATCGTACGACAAGGAGGGAAACATCCGGCAGCGCCCTGCGCAAATACCTAGGATATGTTGCTTGTAAGATGTGTCATTATGTAGTCATGTATTCATCTAGATTCATTTAAAAATCCCTTTACGGTATTTATCGTTAATTAATCATTATACGTATAATGTACGGTGCGTATCATTGAGTTATGTTACACTGCGCGATTCCACTAGCTCTGAGTCTCATCATCGATGAGGGGGTAAAAATTAATCATCGGCGGAGTTGAAAATTCAGGCTCGACATACCCTCGTTTACGTCCGTCGTTAATTAGTCAGGATAAAAGAGATCCTATCTGCACATCGTTCTCCATGTATTTTTAAAATTTTCATGAATGTTTTATGAGCTATTTTCATAGCTAATAATCATTCATGAGCAATTTATATAAAATACGGACCAGTCTGCAGAAACGAGTTCTTTAACCTGAAAAGGAAGGTATGCTCGACGAAGACTAAAATGAACGATAAAGGGGAGGAGATTCTGGGACACGAGGATACGTGAACGTGCAGAAATTTGGCAGAAGTCGTTGAACTTCCTCGCGTAAATTATATTATCATCTAGATATGTCGCGTTCTTTATAGACAACGTTTTTAACAGCCGAAAGAATTTCGCATCAATTCTCCCGTGATTTCTTTTTCCCGATAGTTAAGCAAATTAAAAACGAAATTCATTAATGGGACATTCTTTCAATGATCGGGAGAAACAAAGAACAACAGAGAGACTTGGGTGGGAGGGAGAATGTGGAGGCGAAAGAGAGCTGATTTAGCCTCTAGAGTCTATGAACATCTTGTACGATAGGCCTGCTCGCAACGGTAACGCGCATAAAAGAAGGGGAGAATCGAGGAAAAGAAGTTGTGCATTTGTGACGAAGATGGGACGCGATGAAACCGCGGGGGAAAAAAAGTGTCTCGCGCGGCTTTCCCGTCTTGCTAATTTGAGCTTGACTTCTTACGCTAGCCACTAATAATAATAGCCTATCGATAAAAGTATCGATTACGAGTAAGTATAAATTGTAATTACAGGTGTACAATATACAGGGAGATAAACCTCGCAGAATCTCTTTCTCGTGTGCTTGTTTTCAACCCGCATTAGATGCTCTCACGAAAATCTCTATTTCAAAACATAATTTCCGCTCGATCATTTCTTTTTCTCCTCCGAACCCATACGGCTCCTTGTGCTATCTTTCACGCGGAAGGGGATGTACGTCTATCAAGAAACCGAGAATTCGTGATTCTCAACTTGACACCCGTCACGTCGTTTATGCAAAACGAGCATGCGCGTCATATTTCCTGACAAAATCCGTCTTGATTTTACGTATTCAACTGCGTAATCAATTAATTAATCTACATTCATTAATTTAACGTTACGAGAATCATGAGTATGTTTGAGTGGGTTTCTTCTGCTTGCTTTAGAGTACTTCCTAAATTACAGTGCGTTCCTCGGCACGCTCCTTCAGGATCTTTGTGCTCGAAAAATTCTATGCTGATCTATTTACATGTACACGACGTTCGCGAGAGGAAAAAAAAAAGAGAATTGTCCTGCCTCGAGCGCTCTCGAGTCCTAGAGTTTAGCCTAGTCCTAGTTGAAGATTAGATTAAAACGTAACGACGGCCAAACTACCTGCCGTACTTTCTAAAACATCTTTGTCATATTTGGCTATTTCACACTTCTTTATATTCTTGCTTCTCCTTTCCATCCTTCTCCTTCTTTCTACTTTCCGCTCTTCAGTCGCATCAGTTTGCATTACACGTCTCCTTATTCCTGTACGTACGCAACGTATCGTGGCGCAAATATTTTATCCTCTTACGTATAATATATACGATAAATCCTCGCTTAACTATTAATTTAACAGAGATATCACTCATTCGACTCAGTGTGCGTACCATTTTTTCCCTTAACTCTCGAATAGAGCATCTTATACTTTCTGTATAGCGCACCGGTATATCTACTCGATCAGGAAGCAGTGTCACAAGAAATCTAGTGACCGAGAACGCCGATCTGAATAGAAACCGAGACTGACAACGATCGACGATAAAAACAATTATTTATGAACAAACTAATGATGATCGCCAAGAATGACAAATATATTTATATAAAAAGTCATGTGCGTACAGCAAAGAATTTCCATAAAATCTTAAATATAAATATAAAAATTATATCTAAGAGAGACAATATCAAGACCTACAATGTCGACTTTGCAACTAAAAAGGACGAAAAGGAAAAGGAAAAAGAAAAAAAGCGCTGTTTACATTACTTAGTAGAAAAATGTTTATCCGTATCGGCGTTTTCGATTACTCGATGTATTTCGCTGGGTCGGCATTTAGTTGGATCTAATCGTTCTTTGTAACGAGAAGACGAGTTCATTTTACAGGCACGCGCGCGCGTCACTTCGACATCGAGGAACCGAAACGACCTGCTGAGTATGCAATGTCCACGCTAAAGTTGTTCGCACAATGTTGCTTATTGCCGGTCTGATTTAGTATAGTGGACAGAGTCTCGTACGCCCTGCAAGATTGATCACCAAGAGACGTATTCTACAAATCTATCTTTGTTTGCACACTACTACTACGCTCTTGTTCATTGGCGTTGAGATTCTGCGCTTAGCAATTACGAGGTTGACTCTGCTTAACGTTTACTGTAGTAAAAAAAAAGAAAATTGTCATGTATCTGTTCAGTCGCTTAACTAAATAAATAAGTGTTACACTGGGCGGGGGGGATATCGCGTGACAAACTCAATGTCGGATTCTTCTCGAAGAAAAAAGGGAAGAAGCGTGATGAGACAATATGACCGTATTCGCTGCTCTATTGTTATATGACGTATTACAACAAAATGATGAAATTTTTCAAACAAATTGGAATGACGATTAAGTCTGCAATGAAATTAAATCTATAGAATCTCAAATTCAAAATATTAAAATTGAAACGGATCTTTCGAGCTTTTTTTGTAAATCCTTCAAATTTTGTTATTTGATACAAGAATGCACTCGTATGTTGATTTATAACATTTGACGTCTCGGTAGTCATAAAAACAATTAGATATTGTTTTAAATTTTGCTAATTGAAAATAACTTTAATTTAGCTTAAATGTCCACGAATGGAGCGAAATCAGAATTCAGGGTCAAGACGCTGATCGAATTACAGGAAGTAAATGAGGATTAAAAATGTGTTGTTGTAATTACGGAATCGATTTGATTAGACTCTGCGCAATTAGAATTCGGCATACTGTTTCAGAGGTCTAAGCGGTTCTTGTCCCTGTCTTCTTCCGTTTTCGCTACTCTTCTAAGTTTACTGAGAACAGAGTTTGGTTCGTAAACCTATGCATACACACACGCGCGCGCAAAAGCGCATACACACACGTATTTGGCATAAGAAACCCTACCGGTCACATGGATGCCTTTATTTCTTTCTAGGTCGTTTTTTTTCTTTTTTCTTTTTAACTAGCTACCTAAAAATCTCGCTTTTTCGGATCACCTCGTGTCGGTTCGTGTCGACTGAAATCGTCAATGTCTCGCTGCCACGAGAGACAAGTTATCTTACAGTGTAGTAAAGAACTTCTGTTACTTTGTGATAATTATTCATTCATTAATCGCGCGTTTACTCATCTTAATTCCATCATATAAATAAATCATGTGCGTAAAATAGTTCTGTTAATATTTGTGCGAAGTGTTTAGGGCTTTTCCGATTCGGCAGCCCCATCGAATTATTAACACTACCTGTTAATTTGGACTATGAATGCAAATGGTATTGTGTAACGTTGACTTAAACAGAAATAATTACAACAAATGTACAACTATATTACAAATATTTCGTTTAAATGGGCAAACCGTGCATGAGTCATGCATCGTATTGGATATAATATCACAATATTACTGCATTTTACAAAAACTATAAACAAGAGAGAGAAAGAAGAAATAACTATCGTTATACTTTACTTAGTGGCCCGTGAAATTTTTTTGCAAGATTAAAATACTTGTGAAATTGTATTAAATATGTCGTCAAGATATAATAGAATGTAATATATGATAGAATATAGAGAAATATAGAAAAACGTGATAGTCTTATCAAAAATAATTTTGTGCAGTAAAATTCGAATGTGCGAGAACAATTGCCATTAATTTTATTTCAATATTTTATATTCAGTTCAATTTGCTCAGACCGATTGATCAGATGGAAATGGAGTTGGGTAGAAGCTGCTCTCCCCTGCGAATAGCTGCTGGCAGGGGAGTGCAACTTAGAGGCGGACTTAGAGGCGACTTCCGGCCGAACACGACTCGACACTTCGATGCGCCGACCTCGACGCTGCCACTGCATTTACAGACCGATTTTTCTCGCCTATTTCAGTCGCCGTTCACATATTTATCGAAGGTACTATTTGGAGATTTGACGTAGATGGTGCTTCACTAGTTTACGTTGACAGCAGTTTCATTCCGATTTCTCGGACGACGTCGACCTTCGTCGTTGAAGGTGTCAAGAACGGTTTTCATATCTTCACGAGGATCTCGGGTCGCAAAGTAGGGAATAGAACCGGCGAGAAACAGCATGAGTGGAAGGGTCCAGGCTCGTCGTCTCGTGGGTGATCTCGATGACAAAAATGACAGTGATGATTGCGTCGACTTGTGTCTGGTCATGTTCTGCTGAGTATAACTTGGAAGGCTCTCGCGCTCTACTCTCAACGATCCATTTAATATGGCGTGAACCTGTTGTAGCCACCTCTGTACACTGTTGCCTGAAAGGATAAAAATTCATGAGATGCAATTTCGGCGTGATACACAGCGCAAACTAACCGTATAAATCGTCGCGACGTATTTAGCGTTACATGCGTTTGTCTCGAGATCTTATTTTCGAGAGTTGAAAAATTCACTTTATGGAAATAAATGGCAAATATCGTAAGCGACGTTTTACTTAGGGTTTCAATTTACGGTTACGACTCACCGGGGAACGCATTACGTATGTAAAAAGATGTTTAAGAGCTACCAAATATTCTATTATTGTAAATCATCTAACACAATAACCTGTTTCAGTTGTCATTATAATTTAATAGATAAATAACGTTTTCAGAAATAAATCATAAAGTTTACGAGAACTGAAACTAGTATATATTTTGATTTATTTCAATGAATACTATTAAAAATATGAAATATAACTATCTTTTAATTATAATTCAATTTTAATAAAATATATATTAAAAATTATTGCATGTTTTATTTGAAAAATTCTTATTATTTTTGTTTATGATTAACGTATTATAATTCTAATTTCTTACTGTATTGTAAATGTTCAATTTTAATTTTGTTTACTAATTTTGTTTATCATAGAAAAATAATTAAAAGAATACTAAAACTTCAAAAATCAATCAATTATGAAACACATTTCAGATATAATATAGTATATGTAATTCGATACTGTATAAGTTTTCAGATATTTATATAAAATAAAACAATTTCCAAAAGAGTAATGCATGCTATCTCCGCATTTTCTCATGATTCACTGTACGCCATTACGACGTAACATAGGACCATTTATTTGGAAACCAACGAGATCGAACTAAAAAATTATTTAATTATCGTCCCGTTAAATTGAGTTTGCCGGGAATGATTAAACTCCTCCACGAGTGCGGCGTGCACCCCATTTCGTTCGGTCATCCGCGTCATTTACACAATACGTACGACCCGCGTTCGCGGCGCAAACTTGAGATCGGCGATTCGAAGTCGCGGCGTTCGAGGATAAATGCGCGCGATGGGAGCACGAGCCATTAACTTTCGCCGCGACACAGTTTCCGTAAGTTGAAAATGTCCGGCATTAATAATTCATATGTGAGTGAAACGCGCCGCGGCCGAGGTGGTCTTTCCTAACGCCCGTTATTTATGGCGTAATAACGGGGTGCTCCATTCTCCTCCCATACGGTAGAGCGGTACTCTACGCGGGGGAGATCTATGCGCGCGATTTAACGGCACTACCGTTAAATGAAATCGTAAAAGTACACTTCGTAATCGAAGTTCCGTCTTTCTTACCCCGTAACCCGCCACAGGTCCGATGCCATGTCCGAGGTAGGGATCGGCGTATTCACGCCCGTAGCTGGAAGAACAATACAAAGAGTCGATTATTGATACCGTGAGATTTTCCGATTCGTTGAAGTCGAACGATTTCATACGGGCGTATTTACCCTCCCGATTTTCCTCGCTATACTCTCCGTGAGGAAGATTGGAAGAGGAATCGAATGAAACGTGAGAAATGAGAAGCAATGTCTGCAACGCGTTTCAAATATATATATATATATTCACATAAAATTTGTATGAAATCGATTGTAATACACTGAGAGAAAAGCGTTTGGTATTTATGATTATAATTGCATGGTGAAATAATTAGGGTTAAGAGTTCCATTTTTATCATCATAGTCATGATGTTAGTAATAATAACCTTGTTTATATTTCCATCAATTACGAAAAATATTTGCTAAATTATAATAATTTCAAATATTAATAGTAAAATTATCAAGATATGGATGCCAAAAATAAATAAAAATTTCTATGTAGCAAATATTGTAATTATAATTACAATTATAGTAAATATAACTATTTTTTTAACATTTGCACTGATAATAATTAATGACTTATAATTTGCATAGTCATTAAAATGCAAAATAAAAAAAAATATATAAAGGGTGCTCTCTAAACGTGAAAAATTAAAGGGAATATTTCTTGGTTTATTTTACGAAGAAAAAGTCTTATAAATATAAAGTGCTTCGTTTTTAAAATACAGGGTGTCAAAGTTAGAAGAAAAAAGAAATAAGAAAATTTTGAAAAATCTTGGAGATATTTTGTGATATTAAGAGAGAGAAAGAGAATCATTTTCCAGTACCAATAAAACATTTTTAGATCCACCAGGGCATTCGTATAGGGGCACATCATATTAAGATTTTGAAATTAAAGAATAGTACGCCACTGTTTTTTTCCAAGAACAACAAAAGAAAGAAATATAAAAGGTCCTTGAACTTTTTACACTTACTTAGAAATCATCCTGTATAGTTGGCATAAAAAATGACTATGAATTATAGTTAAATTATAACTGCATTTTTTTCAGTGATTCCATCTTTTTCTCTCAGTGTACTCATATTTAAATATACTTATTCCTTTATTTATATTGGATGCAAGATACCGACGCGAAGTGCATTAAGTGCGCTTTAAGGTTTCTCGGGAGGTGTGTCTGGACTTTCGGCGGGACTATCAGGACGGGTCTGGTTTTCGGGAACGTATCTGCGACTCCTAAGAGGTCGTCCGCGACGTCGGGATTTGCTGTAAGGAACGGACTTGTCGTGTTATACATCTGTGTTAACAATTGATTCTCCTCTTTTAGACACGGAAAATATGGATACGGATAATAAAGTTTTCAAAAAGTATTTAAAAATTTGAGCTGGATACAGATCTGAAAATAACTTTGTCGAATTATCAAAATAATTACGCAGGGCGCTCAAACTGGTTGCCAGAATATTAAAACATTTTGCAACATTGATTATACTCGAATGTCCTTCAAAATTATTTTAACGGTCCGACAAAATTATTCAGAACTATCCAGATGTATCCAGCTAAATTTTTAGATACTTCAACAAAACCATTCTTTTCCTAGAGAATTAGTATTTCAGGGAAGTTGAAAGAGGAGAATGAGGAAAACTGTGGGGGTTGCTCACAAATATAAAAGATGCAGGTAGTTAACATCATCAGGGATAGTGAGATGGAGGCAATTCATTCCGATGTTCAATACATCTCAACCTCACTCTCGTAATGGGGTCGTGCCGATGACTTCAAAGCGTCCCTTAATCTACACACGTGTATCTGCGTGTCGGTACACTATACGTACTGACCACAACTATGATGGGAGAATCATGGTCCTTCATATCGATAATGAAGGCAATATGCGTCATAATTTCGAATGTGCCGAATTCTGTTACGAGAATGAGTTCGGAATGCATCAGTATCAACATAGAAAGTGAATGTTTCGTCTAATAATGAATATTTCATCTAATAATAAATCTATTAAATTGTTACATTTTGTTTAAGAATGCAAGGAGATCAGTTATCGTATATTTTTTCTTGCATAAATATTTTTCAAATAAACGTAAAATAGAATTATATATCATAGAATTATTACAATAATATATGAATTTAAAAGTATATAGAGAAATGTTACAGTAACAACAAAGATTTATATAGTATCTCACAATATAGTGATGTAACAAGCGCTAAATAATGTGTTATAAATAATTCATGCGTAATCAATGACGCATCATTTCAAGTTTTCACACCTGAAATCTTGAGATCTTATAAGAAAAACGTGTTCGCGTAGAAAAGTCGCAAAGCTTCTCTAAGAGAAATAAAAGAAACAAGTTCAAAAAATTTTCTTTCCTTTGCAGAGGTGCTTTGCTTTTTCGAATATCGTACAAAGAATTTCTAAATTTATCGAATCAAATTTAATCAATTTAGAATCATATTTCGTTTAACTTTGCACCTACTTTATTTCAACGGATTTTTGATGAAATAAGATCAGCGCCAGGTATATCATTTAACATTAATAATTACACATTCTCGTTAAAAGAAACTAACTCCAATTTTGTTAAATAATCCAGCTGAAGCTGGCTCGTTAAATCTGGGACATTCTATATATATCGAATAGTAGAGAAGGGGAAAGAGCGAGAGGGAGAGAGATTCTGGAAGATTCGTGGTGAGAGTACATACACGGGACTTTCTCGGGTGAAAATGTGGTGCACTTACCCCGCGACTGCGGCATATCCTGCGACCGGTTGTGCCGCAGCTGCAGCTGCGCCGTATGCGCGCGCAGCCACCGCCGTGTAGGTCGCTGCAGCTGCGTACGTAGCCTGCTGTGCCGTTGATAGTGGTGTCTTCAACAATGGTGAGGCTGCGGCTGCCGCTGCCGCGGCCTGAAACAACAACCATGACCCGCCATGCAAGGCTCAAGCAAGCTCGAAGACAGACAGAGAGGATGATCTCAGCGAGAAACGATACTAATAGGATCGTTCCTAGAGGCGTTCGTGTCGTTGCACACAGAAAACGTATAGCTCTCTACTCCATTGCGGTTCTAACTCCACGGAAAAATGATAATTGCAACTGGAATGTGAGGCGTAGGACGAAAACAACATCGGGAAAATGTACCCAATTATGCAGCCATTATCAATTAAACTGCAATTACTTCTGCAAGTAAAGTATCCAATAAACTCAAATAAAAACTTTAAATGAATATGCACTCTTTTACCAATTGATCAATGTCTCGATTGATCAACGTCTATGTATAAATCTACTTGAAGAAGATGTACAGAACAAGTTTTAATTGGAAACAATCTGAGCATTAGGCGTTAATAGAACACAACAATGAATGATATTGCATCAACATGTGTAATTTTGCTGTAGTAAACATATTTTTTCAAGACCTTTAAACCAGGAATACGTCAATAATAATTTCAACGTTAAATCGTTGTGACCAATCATTTTCTTCTCCGTGACTCTAAAATATTTTTTTTGTATATTTGCACAATATTACACATGCTTTGTAATCTTATCATTTTTCAAATCCTGTTAGAATAGAACATTTTAATAGAAATGTTTCAATAGAGTATTTTTAAAATTTGTCTCGACTCTAGAAACAAATGGTACATGTTACTGTCTAATTGTTTGCTAACGTTTTCTATGTGCAATTACTACGTGAAACGCATCAGCATTGTTCGTTGCGACATCGATAGAACAGCGAGATGCAACAGCCGAATGGCATTTTCAGGCTTGAATTACATTGGGAAAAAAAAAAATTTTTTTTGTCGCAAACCTTTGCATTTCTCTCGCTGTTTTAAAAATGTCAGTGCATAGATATTCAAACATTTCGAGCACATAACTAACTGTGACACTCGAGGCCCGTATTTTATACGAGCTCCGAGAGGGATATTTTATTTACAAGGAACATGATCTGATCGAAACTGAAGATATTCAATTTATAATACCAAGCGACTATGTTATTGAATATTCGCGATAAACATTCCATTTGCTAATTAAATCCTAAATGACAAAAATGTACTAAAAAGAAAAAGAAATAAAAATTCTTTATCGCTTACTAATCTCGAAACTATACTTTTCGTAAACATTTAAAATGGAAATGAGAAAATAATTATGTTTCGGAGATGTTTTCGACATGGTTACTTCTTTCGTTCCATATTAAACAATTGTGAATGAAATGAATGAATGGAAAGATGTAAAAATGTCATGCAACATGAAGATTCATGAAAATAGTCACGGTGCAAGATATGAAAACTACAGATACACGAAATAGAAAAGAATTACGGATCAAAGATGACGAATCATCAGTTTTTTTTTCTTTTTTTTTCCACTCTTGACGCAGGCCTGGCCGATGGGAAAGAAACCATTCTAAACCATCCTCCAAAGTGATCTCGAAAGTACTTTTGCCCAAGTAGCACAGAGTAGAACGGAGTTTTGTTTCGACAATACAATCGTAGAAGCGAGAGCGAAAAGCGTTTAGGAAAAAATCCTAAAATAACAATAAATAATTGCCAATCATAGGAGAGGAAATTCCCGACCCAATAATAAATAATTGTTCTGATCTTCCTAGCATGTTTTGTAGCCATTGTACCTCAGGCAATAAGTAAACCCTCTCGAGTGAGTCTCACGTCAAAAGGGTCGGCCATAGTTACGACATAGTTGGAAATAACTGGTGTTTAAACAGCGAACCCCACAAGTGTTTACACGAGCAGCATCGAAATCTCGCTCGATGCACCGGGGGATTTATGCCCGATGAAGATAGGGCTGTTGAGCGCACTCACTCATTGGCGCTAGGATGATGGCGGGAAGACCAAGCGTGCAACTAGGATGCCAGACTCCGATACGCCGATGTACATGTATTCCATTACGCGACAACGTAACACGCGCATTCAGATGTGCTCGCGATTTCCATGACATTTCCATTCGCGCGTTTGACCTAAACTCGAATGCAGTTTGCCCGAACACAGTCGTGTCAAGAGTGCTCCCTGAAAGCCTTGGGGATTTAAGCTCTTCGTTTTAAGCCCCCGATCGGATCACGTTACTAATTTACTATAAAATTACGTCTTCTCGCGCAATATCACAAAAGACACGTTGTATCCTTTTGCAAATAATTTATACGGTAATTATAGCTGCGTGTTGTATCGTACATATTATTAATGAATAATTAGCGGAATAATTACGCACAGTAACAAATTTACATCTACATTATAATACATGAATAATAAAACTTTTGTTTTTCTTCAAAGATTTTAACCCGCGCAACCAGATATTCCCGCAATAAAGTTTAAAATCAAACAGTGTTTAATCAAAAATTGTCACGCGAACGTATATATTTGCAAATAAATCTGTATTCCATGTAAATTACGCAATCGCTAATATATTATGTATAATTTAATGTCGGTCATTCGAACGAAGCTTCACTTAAATATTAAATAGATGAATTATCATTTCATTACTTGAATATTAATACAAAGAGCGACAATGCAAAAGGAATATTATAGCGCTGTCAGTCATAATTCCGAAATGTCCAGCATTATTATACCGTCCGCACTGATTAGTGCAGTCCGTTATTTCGTAATTGATAAAAGGAAACCGATGCAAAATGTATCGCGGGCATTTCTGGAATACTAAATCTGATTATTCGCAGTTATAAAGGAGCGTCAGGTACAATCGCTCGCGCTCGCGCACAGTAGGACTCGTTATCTCAAATTTAATGTAAATAAAACGCCGCATGACGTGAAAAAAATCCAATAATTCAAAAGCGCAAATCCGCCAACAATTCGTTCGTAGATTCTTTGCGAAATTTATATTCGATTTTTATCGAAGTATTCAAGTGCTCAAATTCAAAACTTTCGCGCTTTAAAATATTAATATCATTCGATGGTAAATTTATTCAGATACTGAAAATTGAAAAGTTCGAAAAAAAAGTTCTTAGATCGGTCGAAGATTTTAGATGGGAAGAGCAGAGAATATTCTGCGCGCAACGCAGTGTCCGATGGATTAACGGTGCAGGCGGGAGATAACATTTTTGAATAGAACCGCTCGTAATTCTGCAAGAGTGACAGTGCTATCGAGCGTTCAATAGTTTTTGACATCGCGGACGAATAACGGGCTGCAAACAGCGACTTGCAACGCCAATTGGCTGACCGGCTCACGTATCGCGACGAAAACACGATTTAGTTGGCGCCAGAAACTTTCGGCGGTCAGGAACGAGTTGTTATTCGACGTTTTGTCACGAAAAAAGGTAGCGAGAGGATAGGTTGGGGGAGGGCAACGCGGCGAACGAGCTGTTTTGCTACCCAGGAAGAAAACAGGACGACGACGTATTGGAAGCGGAGCGAGAGGCGCCAAGTCGCTCCGCGAGTTTTCTCGGATGAAATTTCGTTCGAACTGTTCAAAACATGCGGGGGATTCCGTGAAAGGGCGTCACGATGACGATTCGATCCTAATGCGGCGGAGAATTACGTAATCATCCCTTCAACGCGTTGAACTACAATAATGACTCGTTTTCGATGAGATATCGTCGGAAACAAGGAGACAATAATTTCTCGCGAATCCAATTTCCGGGGGCAATCGACCGGAAGTGGTTTGCCGAGATCGTGGCAAAAAACGATCTTCCCCATGTCGCGCGCGAAACCGGTGATTATAGCTTTTTATCTCGCAGTTACGTCGATTCAGCGGCTCGTTGTGGTCGGACCAGCGGGGCACTTTTTTCGCGTCGCGCGTCACGTTCCTTTCTCGCACTTCGTACTTTCCGTTCGCGTTCCGAAGAATGGCTTGTTAAACGACGCAACCGCAGACTCGCAACCTCTGTTTACACTGCGGTACAGGTGGAAGCGCTTAACAATTAAATCTTAACGGTGACGAAGGTCGGGGAAAGTAAAGCTTTGCTTAGCGCTTCAATGCAAGAAAGATAACAATTTTCCGTAATGCGGAGAACATTTAATTGCATGATTCACTTTTGTTATCAGTCTTATTTAAAAAAGAATAAAAATATACCGCGTTTATTAGGGGAGAGTTGCCAAATGCAAATTATCTCAAATTTAATGTAAATAAAACATCACATGACGTGAAAGAATCCAATGATTTAAAAACATGTCCATCGACAATTCGTTCACAGATTCTTTGCGCTTAGTTATTTTTTTATTATATTCTTGCATTTGGTGCTGTTTTGAATGTAAGTCAAAGTTCGAAATTGTAGCTTGATATTTCAGTCACCTATGATTACATGTTAAATCTTTCAGTAGTAACAAATTAATTTGTTATAAGCTTTTCTGCAACATGCTGCGAAAGGTGATTTAGAAAACTGGTTGCCTAAAGCGTACCTGCGGTCCCTTAAATCGTCTTTAAAAACATCGAATTTATAAATCAAAGTAATTAAAAATATAAGAAACCAATAACTAATATTTATTTCATTAATAATTTATCGAAAAGGCGATCAAATATTCAATATTTAATACATAATTATAATGAAAACGTAAAAATACCGAAATAAAACTTGCTTGAATTAATTTTTGAATTTGGCACTTTCATTCACAGCAATTACTTAGTTTTATTACTTATCAGTTACATCACTTACATTAGTGTCAGTTCTTCATAGAAAAATTTGTGGTGGTTCGAATTAGGAAACTTGATAAAGTTTATAAAAATATCGATTTAATTTTTGTAATAATTGTAAATATACAATTAATGTAAAATATTCTACAACAAGACTTCTTTTATGAAAGTATAATAACAATTCAAAATAAAATTGCGTAATTACATTATTATCAGCTATATAAATTAATGAAAAAATTTACATCAGAGATATCTGATTTTCTAAAATGCTAACAGCATGCATAAAACGAAGTAAAACTTGTCAAATTTTTGTCTGTGTATTACTTATTTTTTATTTACTGTTTATTTTTGTCACTAAATGTTCATTATATATGAAGTAAAAATGTAAAATATTGAATATAGATACGCTTTAGGAGACCGGTACGCATTTAGCAACTTTCCCCTATTAGTAAAAATGAAAATTTTAATATTTGCTATCTTTCATTACCGATAAAATTTTTCAAGTTGATTATACGTCTTTACTTCTTCGTGCCTATTAGCGAACTTTTCACATTGTCATAATAAAAATTGCAATTCAGCATGTCTCATTGCGTTTCATAATCAAAGATTACAATAATTGTGAAATTTTAAGAGGAAACGGTCTGTTTTCCTTCGGATTACTTCGATTTTCCATCTCTTCGTTCCCTCCTTTCTTTATGTACCTTTTATTAGCATTAGGGTACGTATAGTAACAAATAAAAGATAAAAGCCCTAATTTTTATTCGCGACTGCGAAAACATCCGATGAATAACAAGGAGGCAAGAACATCTTTTGCCAATTATGGTATACAAACACACCAGCTGTGTGTACGTATACCCCATGTTATTCGCTGATTGAAGCCTAGCCGCACGTTCTCAATTAAGCTAACGAAAAGACTTTCGAAATATTTCGCGAATACATCATTCAATCCCCTCATCCCACCCCCTGGAAAAGGAACGTAGATTAAACCGGCGTGGTCGAACTAATTACCGGACCAAAGTTAAATAAGCCGTACACTTTAACCCTATCGCGAACTTTCAAAACTGAACTCGAACTCTTTGAAGTTGCTCGGTTGCTTTACTTATTTGATGATTGCTATACATGAAAATATTTATCGTAATTTTATTCATAATTTTACATTGAACGATCTACATCACCTGACGTGAAACAAAATGGAGAAGTAACATTATTATTGCAAGATTAAACTTCTACAAAATTGGAAGTTATAAAATACAATTACATTATTGCAAGTCTTTTTTTTCTTTAAAATCCGGCTTTGACATTTTGCACGTTAACCGTAGATGTAATCTACAAAGAAATATATATTCTAATTATATATTTATTTAATTATATATAAAACAGTCACAAATTCAAAGCAATAATATATGTATATTTTTTTTTTCAGATATCCTTTAAATTTAAATTTTATAATTAACATCTTAAAAGAAAAAAAATATGTTGAAAACCGCGTAAATAGCTAGGATATACGGGTCGACATCGCGCTGCGTGCCGTTGACATTTGAACACGTGAATATCCTCGGATCTGGCTAGGATGAACCCGTCAGTCGTTAAATGACGAGCGTTCCTCGATGACGTTGATTTACGGTCTCTCGACAAAGTCGAAGGAGAGGTTGGCAATTGGGCCGACTCTGTTACGCGGACGGCTCGTAAATTTTCGTACGGATGGAGGCTTCTCCACCGACGAAAACGTGGGTGGCAAACGAAAATGACGCGATGGCTAACGGAGTCTTGCTCGGCCCTCGAATTCGCAGATTGAGCCCGTTCAAATTAGCCGCGAAATATTCTAAGCGCGCGCGCGCCCGAACAATTTATGACCCAGCACGTTTGAAGACACCCTTCACGCTTTCCGATCACGAATTTTCACCGGACGCGAGAATCCCGTTTTCCCGCTGGCGCAAATTAACGTTTCATTAATCGCTCTCGAGTATTATTTACGTGTATGATTCGCCGAGCTCGTTTTTGAACTCACGCCGCGCCGTTCACGAAGGAAATCTATTTAAACATTCCTTTCCGCTTGATCAGAGATTTATGTGATACATACAAAAAAATAATTGCTATTTTTTTATAAGCTGCCTAATATATTTTTGACTTTGAACGTTTACGTATAAAGATTAAAGATTTACGGTGCCGGTAGCAGTGCGCTGTTATTTTAATATCGTTCCTTCAATTCTGAATTTTCGCTTGCAATAAAATTTGTACGAGAATTCCTGGCGCGATGCACGCTTCAATCTCTCGATATATATTCATAATAAATTTCTTTAGAAGAGACATGAAAATTCCTGAAGCAATATACTTTGACGCCACATCATTCACAACAAGGTACTTGTGCAATAACGTCAATAATAGGAATATTTTTGAGATGTCTGCCAGCCATGCTATCGTAAAATTGTTACCTGCTACCCGCGTATATAATACGTCCAACAAAATAGTCAATGCTCAATAATTCACAACTGCAAAACGGTCTTTGCTTTGATATCTAGCGGTCCATACGTTTACGACCGTGTTATGATACTACATATATCATTTGCTTAGGTTTTATAGACTATTTTCGGTGTGAGACAATCTTTCTTGGAATAGTAAATGATATTGTCCGAGACGGATTTTAGACCACAAACCAGACCAGTGATTTTTATAGTGACCTTTGTCTCTGAAAATAAATTTGCAAGCGGGTCATATTTAAAACAAGAATTCATTTCTTAAAAATGTGACATGATAGAGCAATTTCGTTTGCGGATTTATTTTTAGTGACAAAAAAAATTTAATATAAAAATCACCTTGTCCGGACTGCGATCTAAACTAACTTTACATATTTTTGGAAAGTGTTATTTAAATCAGAATCGATTGTGGCAAGTTGATCTCAAAAATAAGTTCTAGATAGGTCATTGAAGCTTATTTCGTTTTCACCTTTTAATCCGATATTTATATCGATGTACGAGATAATAATAATGTAATAAAATGCAAATCGTACATTTAAATAGCTTTTCCCATAACCGAAGCATTCCTTTAAAAATACGAAATTAGATAGCTAGAGCATTGTTAAACATTTCTAACTTGTCGTAGTTAATTGATTGTTAAGAGATACTTGACGTGGTGCGTTTAATCTAGCTACAACACCATATAATTAAGTTACGAATCATGGTACGGCTACCATCTATCTTAGCGTAGCTCTCTAATCACAATTTCTAATCACGAAACCCGCCTACGCCATTTGTCTACTGGCCCGCATAATACAAAGCTCCCTCAAAATTGAGGAACTCCAAACGACACACTTAATTGCGTGCATTTATCACAAAATGTTTGCTCCACTCGTATAGGCCTCCTACGAAGTATTTCTAAGTCTGTGCGACGCATGCTCTACTGACTGAAAAAAGGCGACATTACATGCTGTCTTCACGCTAATATCAATCGTGGATCACAGAAAAGAAGAAAAAAAAAGAAAAAAAGAGAAAAAAACAAAGAAACGCAACATGGTCGGAGGAGAGAAACCTCGTCAGCTGAGACACTCTTCTACAGCTCCCCTAAACAACCTTCCATCGCATCGGAGGAAAAGTTACAGCGAGATCTTCGTGGAAGGGAGGATTTCTTTTTTTTTTTTTTAGCAAAGAGCGGATTGGGAACACGTTTAACTAAGTAGTCGCCGACAATCGGTGAGCACTTCAATCTTGCGAACAAACGAAAACGTGAAAAGAACAAAGAGAGAACAGACTGAATAAAACAGAAGAAAAAAAAAGAGTAAAAGAGGGATATGTATAGATAAAACAGACGAAGAAGACGAGAGAAGAACAGGCGGACCCTTAATTCCTACCTCCAGGGCGGGCGCTTTAGCCTGAAACACAAACGGCAAACCTGAAAAGAAATTCCGGAAGAATACCGGATGGGGGAAACTCGAGCTCGAGTTTTTACACAGGGGAATTAAGTCCTCGTTTTAAGCGAGTTAACCCCTGCCCCCTCCCCCCTCCCACCCATCCCCTTTCCCAGTGCAAACGCGAAAGTCTGTACGATCGACGCACATTAGCGTTATCTATCACTCACTTTTTCTTTCGCTCATCCCCCGCGATTATATATCGTCAATTAATAATCCGTTAAACAACTGTAAAGTGACGAGAGAAGAATACGAAAGAGGGGAAAAACAGAGGCAAAGATGACGCGAAGGTGAACAGAATAGTGCATGATGAAGATGCATTTAGGCAACAAGATGCAACAAGATGCCGCGCAATTGAGAGATGGCAGAGTACTCTCGTAATAAACGTGAATTTCATCTTGAAATTGTTCGTCCTAATGAAATCACAAATTAATCCGATCGTTAATTAGACACGTGTGCTGCGAAATGTTTAACATTAAAAAAGTGCAGCTTTTGAAATGTATCGTTCTCTTTTTCATTCCTATTGAATGTTTTTTGAGAATAATTTTCTATTAATGCGCGTTAAAAAAAAAATTAATCACCAACTCGCAATGTAATTCTTCAAAAATATATAGCAAAAATTTCTTTTTATATTACTACGGCGTTTTTGTTGAATTACGATCTTGAATTCGCTTTTATCGAATTGTATTTTCTTGATCGACTGAAAATTTCTGTAATTTTCAAAGTAATTTTCATTAAACTAAATTTCTTATTAAGAACACTATCACAATCCGGGCAAAACAATATTGAAACGTTATTCGTCATCAACAGCGGTCTATTACAGTTGTAGCTGTTGTGAGATACATTGTTTTTCGACGGAAAGCTAATTTCAAAGGGTACGTCAGCAAAATGGTCGAATGTAAAAGCCATTCACGCGGAAATGGTGTCAGAGACGGGTATCATCGGGGCAGAAATAATCATCTCGACAGTTAGTAGTGCTCGCTTTTTTTTCGATCAATCGTGTCGTCGGATGCATCGAGATTTTTATGTGAATGAAACAAAAGAGGGAAAGAGAGAGAGAGAGAGAGAGAGAGAGAGAGAGAGAGAACGAAAGAGACAGGTGAAAAATGAGATACAATGAGAATGGCGAATAGTCGGGACAATGTAGAACACGAGATAGGGATGGTGTAATTGTTATCGGTTTCTCTCTCGGCGTTCTCTCGTGTGTGCAAGCCTGGCAAAATGTGTGTCAACTAACGTCAGCTGTTGCTTGAGGCCATTCCAGCTAAACGGGTCCACCAAGAGATTACGGACTTTAGTCAAAATCTCTGCGCTCATTTGTCTCGTTTTACAAATACTGCGCCGTATTCCGCTTCCGGTGCACGTGCGAATAAGCGTTTTCCGTTTGCTCTTTCGAGCAGGCCGCATTTAATGCTAAGAGCATTTCGGACTTGCAAAAAGGCGATTAATATCGTAACGATTGTGATGTTAGAAGCCCCTTTACAATCTTTTGATTAACTTTTTAATTTTAATAACATTGACTTTCAGTTAATTTCTATTTCTAGAAAACACAAAGAGATACATTCTTAATATGTAATAAAAATGACAAATTTTTACAAAATAAATCTTAGAAAGGAAACAATAAAGCACTTTGTTTCTTTATTAATATTAGATGAGTACACAGTTGGAAAATTTAACATATCATGGTCCACTCAAAATTTCTGTGTTAACACAAGATGAATATGTAGAAAGTATAACAGAAATATATAAAAAATTAACACAAAAAGTGTAATACTGCGACACGGTGTGGAAATGAAATATGGAAATATATTTCTTCAATAAAATTAACATTTATAATATGTTGATGCGTAATTTTATTCATTTATCTTGGACATTATGCTTCACACAAAACTACATTACGTTTACGTTATTGTTTATTCCCTCAAATTAAATTGTATTACTTTAACACTAAAAAAATGTGAAAAATTAAATTAACACTTGGATATGTTGAAAATTTAACACAAAAATTTTAACATGGACTAATCTTAACAAATACAAAATGTTTTCTGTGTAGATTTTACTTCGATATATATTTTTAATTGTTTAAAGTTTATACGATTCGCTGACCAAAACGTTTTTGTACTAAATATCATCGAAAAATTGTGAAAAGAAATCTATCAGCGAAGTTTTATCGAATCATGGGACATTAATGCAAGTTCGCGTCGAACGCTTTGTATCGATTCTATCGGCGATGGTCCGCCGATTGCCCGATTAATTATGTCCGTTCGATGTCCCGTCCGTGTAGCGTAACATAATGAAAACGCGTCGGCGCTCGCGAGAGTTTGTTTTCCGATTAATAGCCGATTATCAGTCGGCGATTGCGACGTGATTGATTATCGCGCCGTTTCCATTTAACCGCACGCGCGCTCTTCGCCGTGTTCTTCGATTTAATTAAAAACTCGTTCGAATATTCCGTGTTCTCGCGGCGGCCGCGGTACTTTCTGCGGTCTCGCGTGCACCGGAAGCAGAGAATAATTGTCCGCGGAAATTAGTGAAAATCAACAAATGTCTCACCTGCAACCTGTAGTTGGGATCCTGCGTCGCTGCGTGGGCCGCGAGGAAGGGGTCGTAGTAAACACTGCAAAAAGTAAAAACCATGAATGAGCAACGAACGGCTTATCCGCTTGTCCGCCACTGCGCCCGTGGGGATTTACCGAATTTCCGATTTTACGATTCTCTCTGCGATGTGTAATTACAACCGCGCGCGCGCGCCTAATTATTTTCACTTAAAAAGATTCAATACCTTGCATTTACACAAATAACTCTTTTGAAAGGAAAAAAAAAACGTATTTTGCAAATTTGACGTGTATTTCGCGCGTAGAATATTTATAAAAAGACTTCACGATATGTTGAATGCGATAGAGATTCGATTAAAAGCTGTCACTTCAAAGAAACCTTTAATCATCCGATTCAATAATGCACAACGCTCGTTTAATAGACGTCACATATTAAACATTGCATTCGGTTGAAAATAAAATTGAAAATTTATTTCTCGAATACGATAATCCGCGCTTTTCCGAGGATAATGGCGGACGGCAGAGGCGATAAACTTTGTCCTCGCCGCGACTACGCGAACCAAGTTTGTTTTATGCGCAAAGATCATAAATTATGGTCCGAGGAAAAGGTTGATTGCTTTACATTGCATCCGCACAGAGGCATTCGCAATGGAATTAGTTTTATGAGTAGCTCGCTCCTATTATTATCCATGATGGAGGAGATTGTTGTTAAAAGTCTATTTAACTTGAGTAAGTAATAATCTTGTTTTAAAAGACTCCCGGAAAAAAAAGTTGTTGACTCCGCAGGATGCGGATTCGCGCCTTGTTTCGACTGTGCGAGCGCAAAAAGTTGCGCGAAGTACTTATTATCGCGTGACATACATACCGGTTGTTTCGTAAAGTGTGAGCGCTATGTTCAGGAGTGAATTCAACGCATGTATCGATAATAACGAAAAAAAATGCACATATACCTGTTCTATATACACCGAGAAAAATTTTTTTGATGAAGAAAAAAAACGCATTTTCTTAGAACCATACATTTTGATGCAAGCATTTGTTTGTTCTAGTTAAGTAAGATTCTTTACTTTCAATTATATAATTTTGTATTTTTACATTTTTTGCATATAAATAATGATGTTAGAAACAAGTTAACAATATTATAAAACTGCATTAAGTTTGTTTTCTTAGATTAAAAGATCTGATTGTCTCGAATATAAAAATTATTTTCTAGAACTGCAAGAAAAGATTAATCGATTAAAAATTATTTCTTCATTTTATTTACATAAATATTTCAATTAAGAAACTTTTGTGTACGTAAAGAAGTTATCCAGGGCTCATCGAATAAATAATTTCTCATTTTAAGATACTTTTTCTCTCAGTGCATCTATCCGATTTTGTTTAACGCAGTTTTTCATTTTCGATACTACTTCTAGAAATTCACGGAAAATAAGTAATTGAAAACGGTCTATTGGAACATTATATGTATCTGGCAAACATTTATTGGGATAAAATCGCGTCACATGTCTCTTGCCTTGTCAATATTAAATTCAGCAGAAATATATACCACTTCTACGTTACACAAAGCTTCGTACGTGTAAATTTATAGATATCATTTTGCGCATCGCTATTATTATCACTGCAGATGTAAACGATCGTGGGATCGTAGAGGATGCTGAAAACTATCGACCGCTCTAAAAAGAACGGATTTTCCAGAAGATCACAAAAATATTTACAAGTAGACAATAAGAACTCGAGGTTGATGTGGCAATATATATGGTAAACAGCTAGTGGGTCTAGTAAACAGATAGACCCAGGTCATATCGAGTTTTATGCCAATAAATGAAACTCAAAGGATCGAAGCCGTGACTCGAAAACAAATCAGATAAAATAAATATATTTTGTGTTTCAAGTATTTTATTCAATCGTTTACGTTATTTTCCTGTATGCAAAATTCACTCCTGAAATTATACGAATATTTTATGAAGTACTTTATATTTTATTTAAAAAAAAAAAAAAAAAAACCTGTTAATGCACGCCGTAACAAAGTGCGCCAATTCAAGATAAAACACAACGCCATTTTCTTCTCCATAATCTGTTTTACATTAATAATTTGCATTTGCAAACGAAACGACGACGCGGGCATTAAATTAAAATGCATAACGTATATACGTATATGTAGATATTGGATTTGACAAATCCGATTTCGCGGCCGAGGCGTGCATCGATGTAACAGGCTTCGAAGATTGATTTTAGTTCGTATTCAAATTTTTCATTCCTGCCAACGCCATGTCCAATTCCGTAACGTTAAAATGAACGAACGATTGACGGTTCGACGCGAATGCTCGCTCCTAAAAAATTCGAAATGCTAAAGAGTAAAAAAAAAAAAAAAATTACAAAAGATAAAGTGTCTATATTTTACGATTTTTGATTTTCAATAGAAAAAACGCGCGCGTTCACCGCGGCGCGATAATCCCCACGTTGATCCGATAGTCGCGTTTTTTGATCTTCTAATCGGTCAAAGTGCAAAATCGGCAAAATCGAATCTCTTTTTTTTTTTCCCCCCGGATGCATCCTCTTTGATCGTCCTCGGCAGAGACGCAATCGAGCGTTTCTCCCGTTTTCCCGCTCGTTCTAAGTCTTCATTTAGCGAGAAACGAGCGAGCCGCGGGCGTTCCCTCGCAAATTATAATCCGCACTGTGCGCGGAGTTACACGGGCGTTTGCGGGGAGATATGGGTTTGGAAGGGTAGACATGCAGTGTGCAGACGCAGTGAGATTGACAGGCAAAGCCTTAACGAGCGGCGCGTGCAAACTCATTGTAGCGAGTAATTCTCCCCACCTCTCCCCCCCGATCGTTTTCGATATCACTCGATGATCTTCGACGCGCGATAAAGTGATGGAGTGTATGTATATACTCGACGATACTCCGCGCCGGTACGCAATACAGTTTAAATGACCGTTATCGAGCTGCGAGTCATTAAAGTTGTTTATATCAACAATCATTAATATTGTATCCGTGGAAAATTAATTTTTAACACGCGGTTGAAGTTTGAGAAAAAAATAATAAAGAGAATCCGATCGCTCTCCCGATAGCAAAGTCATTTATGAAAGTGTAATTTATCCCCAAAGAAGATGAGATTGAGACAAAAAGTATCGCACATTGCCTCAAAGATAAATAACATAATTAGTCGGAGAGAGCGCAATCTAACGTTTAAAACTCACGGGTTAAACTTTATCGCATGAAAGAACTAGTGGCGTATAAATCACGCTAACTACGTAAGTACCGATCGTTAAGAAGGAAAAGGCTATCGCGAAAAAGTCTTTCGAAACTTTAACGACGCACGCACCTCTTCCACACCCCGGCTACGTAAATTAATTATCGTCGTTACACCACACATCCGTTTTTTTTATCGCTCGACGAACCCCCGCAAAAGTTTCGTAACGCGAAAGTATTTTCGAGATGGGCTCTTGATTACTCGCTGCAAAGAGAGATTTCATCGAGAAGAAAAATATGTACAAAAGGTACGTGAGACAAGCAGAACATAGATACACAGATATTCCTTAAGATGGCCGGTCTGGATCACGTTGAGGTACTCTATTAACGGCAGTCTCGTCGATATCTCATTAAAAAGAAAGTAGATCGATAGAATCCAGTGATAATTCAACGGAATGTCGCGAGCTTCAGATGATCCGAAATATGCGATGCCACATCGGTTCGCAGTAATCGCGGCATCTTCCACGATTCACGATCGTATTAAATTACTGCGAAGTGTCCGGTGATCCAATTTAATTTAAGACGCTGACGCCAGAATGCCGCTTAACAGAGTGCTCTCCGAATACCTCCGTATGGTTAGACGCAATCCGACCTGGGCCGATACTTACGCGGGTGCGAAGGGATGCAGGGCCGTGGCCGCAGCTGCAGCTGCAAGTGGCCCAGGATTCCTGGCCAATGCCAGGGCGGCCGCGCTGGTCGGGAAAGTCGCCCTCGCCGCTCCTACTCGGCCACGCTGTATGGCGACTCCTCTGAGCGCCGCAGCTGCAACAACACACACGCGACACGCGCGCACATGCACAATTACACAAAGTCGCCTACCTTGGAGACTTACGTTGCTATCGACCATCACTCCACGGAGGACTCCAGGTTGCTCTCCTCCAGGAACCGCGACGCAACATCGACAGCCGGCGAGACTCGAGGTTCACGGCTTGATTTGATACCCAATTATGAGACTTTAGGATCGATATGTCTGGGAATTAGCTCGTCGAGCGTTTCGCTATCGCGGAGGGAATTGGCGGAGTAAAAAAAAATTAGATAGATGCTAGAGCATCTAGAACATTTTTATTCGCTGATCAGTCAGCACGTTCAGCAAACTCGTAGTCAAATGCAATATTGATCTACGGCAGTTTTACTGAGCTTTACCTATCCATCTGCATGATATCGCATCCTCATCTCATCGAATTCTGATAACAAGTTTTTCACGAATTTTCATAATTCTCTCTTTCAGAAAATTAATAAAATTATTATTTGTTGTGTTATACGTAAATATTTTGAATAATTAATATAATTATTTTTAAAAGAGATTTTGTATTGATTTATGTACTTTTACAATTTTATTCGATAAAAAATTCAAATTCTTTTCAAATTATTTTTAATTCGAAATTTGCCAAATGTCGATAGAAATTTCGAACGATGAGGTGCATATAGTAAGAGGAAGGGAGCTGGCTGTGGAAATAAAGTATCCCCATTTTTTATGTGCTTATAGCACGTACGATGCAAAAAAACAAGCACCGACGTATCTGACCCTGCCAGCACAGAGGAAGCTTTCGAGCTAGGAAAAGCTGCGGCACGAGCAGGAAATTTTGTTCTTCCTATCAAAGATTGGCTTTGGGAAATTGCGCCCGAGAAGTAAATACGAACATCGGAAAACACCGGAGAACCCCTCGCGGCGTAAGAAAAGAGAGAATGTGGCGGAGCGAAGGAAACTTCGGAAAACCGAAAATAGAAAAGTTCGCTTTCTCCGCTCCGCTTGCATTTGACACTCGGGAATGGTCTGAAAGGGGAAAGAAACGGCCGCGAAACTTCGCGAATTCATCCCGGGGCAACTGCTCCTTTACGATAGTAGATCAATTTTTCGGCGAGCTTTATCATTGCGATTCGTTCGGGGCGGGTTGCCACAATTTCTTTCGGCGGATAACGTAAATAGGAAGGCGATTTCCGAGATGGCGAAACCGAAATTCGAAAGCTTCTAAACGAAGCGAGCGAGATTTAAAATCCTTGAAGCTGCGCGCGTCATATCTCTCGATGAGATTTTGTGAATTTACCGAGCTAATTACACGAGATAATTTAACGAGAGGAAAAGGGCAAAGAGAAAATTCGAGGCGCGCAACACCAATGTGTAAGATTCGAAGCTGATTGGCTTGTTTTTCAGTTGGACTGATACACGAAGATTTTTGAATTCGAAAGGAATATTTCTCCGATGGAATTGAATAGACGGCGAACGTTGAATGTCACGATTCAATCCGTCCGCATTGTGGCGGGAGCAGCTGCCGTTTGCATGATCGACGCCGGCCTTCGTAAAGGGGAAGAAAGATGCGCAATTCTGGAAGCTGGCGATGTACAACGTTGGGGCTGCAGAGCTTTCTTGCCCGGTCATGCATTTCAGATTCGCGGTAGTGAGAGCCTTCACTCGGTGAATTTTCGACGAGATTATAGAATATTAGCCGATTCCTGTACTCTCAGAGGAAACAATCAAGATTCTATCTGTTCTCTCGACGATCTTGCAGATCGCAAAACGATGAACGATTAGAAAATGACGGGGGAAAACGCAATGTTCCCCGATTCGAGATAACTTGCATGAAAAAATGATTGTTACTTTCGCAAATATTAAAATACAATACTCGAAATAGAAGAAAAGAAATCAAGATTGCGGCGTTATCAGGACAAAAAAGACTGAGCTCAGCGTCATTAGATAATGATATCAATTTGCCAGAGAGGTAAATGATTTATCGGGCTATCATATGACGGATTATATTTCTGAGATATTTCTTAATTTATGTTTTGAGCGTTGATAGATGATGTGATCGCGAGGACCCTGTGGGTAACCCTGATGGATGGATAGTGACTTTAATGAATAGCGTTGTATTGACGGAAACGACAAATGACGTTGAGCTATCGACATATCTGACAAGAAAAAAAAAAAAAACAGAGTTGGGAAAACAAACTCGGCGATGAGAAGAATTCTTTTTATCTCTGGCTGGTCCAAGATGGAGCAATAAAAACTAACGATTCTGCCTACCTTTTCATCGGCATCAAGTCATCTCGTTCGGATCGGCTGCTGATGGAGCGATTTTACAAGTGCTTTCTCATTTATATATACACAGTTCGCCTCGAAAATTCACCCTGAAGAGAATAAAGTTTGTTAAAAGAATAAAGTTTTTGATTCTCAAAAAAAAAAAAGAAAAATTCGGTAAAAATTTTTATATTACAATCTACTTGTATTTGTTTCTTTCATCACCGATCATACAAAAGCTGAATATATTTAGACTATAGTTTTGCAATGAAATTCGTATCAAATAGCCAGGCAATGAATTTCTAGCTGAGAAAATTTAATTGTAAGTCATGAATAAAATGACAGTTGTTACGCGAAATTATTTCACATACATTTTTTTGTACAAATGGAACAATCGAAAACATATATCTCTTCAAAGTGTCGTTAAAATTATACCGATGGTATAATAAAACATGTACACTGTGTTGTTAGGCTAATAGGTTGAATTGTACGAGCAGCACATCAACAGCATCCTCAACAGACAACTACCTACTGTGCAGATAACGCGCGTGATGTTAGCGCAAACCAAAACGTAAGTTAACGATCAACGACGGGGAGTGGTTAATGGATGTGTCGGCTTGATCTGGCCGGTTATCTAAAGGCGGGTCAAGAACAAGAGCGTGATGCATAAATAGCAGGCGCATTCCAAAAAGAGGATCGTGTGCTTCGCGTGGAGGAGCCGATGTCACGACCGCATCGTGAACTCCATTTTCCTACAAGTTCGCGCGATCTGTGGCACAGAAGTAATTATCGTCATAGGTGTACAGCCTCAATTATTAAAATCTGCCTTTTTTTAAATCTCGGCAAATTTGTTAAAATCAATTTTTATTGACTGAATGTTCCGATAGCACGTCGTGTCCTTGATTCTTCTTCGACTTTCTGAGAATACCGAGATAGAGTATAATAATTTTGTCGCGGTTGACGCGAGACAACGATTTTTCGCGACAATTCGTTTTCGAAATGTACGTTTCACTCTAAATCAAAGCGAGCGAGGGGCATATTTTTGAAAAAGAATGTTCGTATACGACACTGTGACATTTCGGGAATGCAACACGCGCGACGAACGGCCATTCGATTCATCCCGGACAGTTTAAAAGCCAGCCATGCCGAACGATCGCTGTCTTCGGCCAAATTTTACGAGTGCGCGTGACACGCCAATTAGCGGCTATTAATTAATCGACTGCGCACGTGGTGGCGGGTCGCGTCCGACACGCCGCGCCGGTCCGGAGAAAATCCGAATTTATGGAAATACTGTCCGGCGAAGAGCAGAGAGAGATTACAATACTCGCGAACGATGAAAAAGTTAAATACACCAATACCGGTTTAATAACTGCCTTGCCCTTCGCTCGAAATCGACGTCATCGAGCCGTCATCAAGTATAATAACTCTCGCGATAACGATAGTTGAATCGCGCGTTATAAATTCTGCGCATCACCATCGCAAACAAATGGACTTTTCGCCGGTGCGCAAGTTTAATCGGAAACCAATGAGCTTACGAATTAAATATTAGCTCTTCAGCTGCCGGGAACTAAAACGTTTTCATCTCGCGCGTATTTCGATCCATTTGCAACTGCGCGCGTAATCGTAAATATGTAAATGCGATTTGTGCTACACGCGACAAAAAAAAAAAAAAAAAAAATAAATAAATTTTGCACAGTTTTTTTTATAATGCATTATCCTAATCTTTTCAAGAACGACTCGACGTTAATTTTCTTCTACATTTAGTACTTTTGTGATACTCGTATCGAAAACTAATAATTTATTAATAAGCTGTCAATTTCATCTGTCATTTTTTATTAAATTCACTTTAAAAATCTGGTTACGAGAAACGTTAGTGGAAATCCATGCGATTATTTCTGGCCACAGATCGACCGCCCGAAATGAGAGGGCTTCCTAAACGGTCGATCGAGTTTGACTAATTAGGCGGAAAACATCGATATATATATAATATGCGTGCCCTAAAGAAAGAAACGATATATATGTATATACACATGTATGTAATAGAGGAAGGAGGGAACAGTATATTCGTCCAACTAGCATCAATGCAACAACCATGGCGGAGCATTCGGGTGGTGGTTTTGTGGTTCGTGCACAAGTGAATATTCAAGAAGGGGTTCTTTCCACTCTGTGGGTGTGTGTATGTGTGTATGTGTGCTACACTGCCGATATGAGAGTACACCGAGAAGAGAAAGGTGGCAATATTAATTATCAAGTGGTAGAAAGAAGATACACAGTGAATACACGGAAGGAGAGTGGTGCGGGGGAGAAAAGGATGGACGACACACGAGGGGGACACGGTCGTTCGTCAGAGACGCGCCCGCGGTCGTTCGATACCGAATTTATGGATAGCGATTTCGCGGCGATCTGCGAGGGAGATTGCGAAATTCCGCAATGCGCGGAAAACCGTGGCGGAATATATCACGGCGGGCATTACGCGCGATGTGATAAGAATAACGCGCGTAAAATAGTATCCCACGGCGAGTTTTCGCGGTATAATGAGTTAACCGGGCGCGAATCGAAAGCGAATCGGTATCACCGCACGCCGCCGGTCTTGCTTAAATAAATCGCGGACATTTCGCGATTCGCCGCGAATTCATAATGGAAACATAATGGAGTCCGTCTCTCTCTCTCTCCCTGAGGAAACCTGTTCCCGATGATTAAAAATGAAATATCGACCGTGGCGCGATTAACCCGCTGACGCACTTCAAGAATGATTATCAGCTACGTAATAATTTTTCTTCGCGCGTACCGACGCGCTTTGACGCATCTCCGTTTAATCAAACTTTTAATATTGAAATATCTACGAGCACTACGCGGCGCTAATAATTTTTAAAAGTGTACCACCACGATATTTTCAATATCACATACGGATGGAACAATATTAAACCGTGGGCGCATGTGCTCGCAATAAATTGAGTCCTATAAAATTTAAGATGGACAATAAAAAGTACGCGACGTTATTACTTTCTGAGACACGCGGAATTTTTACGCGAGTGGGAGAATTTTATCTCCGCGAATTAACTGACACTGGTCAAGGAGATCCCTGGAAATGACTTTCTCTTCGCTCACGGCACGCTGCGGAAAACCGAATGCTGGGCTTGTACGTGAAACTTTTAGAGATTACCCCGAAAATTTTTGCCGAGCGCGACCCAATTCAAGGAATTGACCTAATTACACCGAAAACGCGCGGAAGGAAAAAATAAAACGACCGCGCGCGGTCGTCGAACGACAAGCGGAAAAGGGGGACGAGCGAACTTTCCAATGCTCGGGTCGCGCGCAGATTTAAACAATTTTAACGATCGCGCGCGACAATAAAAAGCTTTCGGCATCTCGCGCGTCCATCGAGGGAGCGTGGGCGTTTTCGAAAAACCGAGCGCGTTTTACTGCGACACGAGATATTTCGAAACCGTCCAGATTCGCTTTGTCGCTCGAATGACCGCCGCCTTCCGTTTCGCGATGACGGACGACGGAGAGGGTGGAGGTCGATTAGAGGGGGTTGATCGGGAGGATAGTTTGAAGTGTTCGTGCTCGTTTGTACACATCACTTGGAATATGTAACACATCGTTTGTCTCGGTGCCGCACATGTGGTAGGATCCTTAAATCAATCCGTACCTCCGTCTCGCCGCCGCTCTGGGTGCAAGGACGAGCGGTGCAGCTGCAGGCGATGGGGTCACCGCGGCCGCGGTGACCCCATCGCAGCTGTGGCTGCCGATGGCGTCGCCGCTCCTAGCCAGCTCCACGGCATGGCCGGCAACCTGTATCCTGTTTTTGTCAGAGAGACCGTTAGTCCTCCGTGTCTCGCTCTCCCCGTTGATCGCGCAACGTAACCACGCGACGGGAGAGCGCGGCGTCTTAATCCACCCCCTCGCTCGCGAAGCTATGTAGAGGGAGGAGCCGCGTCACGTATCGCAGGCAGTTGAGGCACCACGCGACTCGTGCAATCAGGTTAATAATTAATCACCGACGTCGTGGCTTACCGGCGTCGCTCGAGAACGCGGTCCCGCGTGGTTTAAAAAATGAAAGAGCCTTCCTCCCTTTTTCAAAAGCAAGTATTTCCCTGTAGATTCCTTTAGCTTAACGGCGTTTGAATTCGTACGTTAAAAGTGCAGTCCCAAGACGCGGAGGACCGGCTCGCTGAATAAAATAATCGCGTTATCAATCATTCAAATTCGACCGCCGGCGTGTTTGTGCGACTACTGCGACTACTACGTAGCAGCTGCTCTCTTCTTCGACGAGAGGGTGGATTAAAGCCTCAGAATCCTGAGACCCCGTAGAACGCCTCTTTGTGAACGTTAATTTTCGCCACAACGATATTTCGCTGAACGTCAAGAACCGTTGTTGTGTTAATATCCACGTTCCGTGAATAATTGGGCGAGCTAATTCGACGCGGTTCAAACGATCGTAAAATATTGTTGTCGATTAAAATTATGGGTTGCGCAGAGAAACGGTTCGATCGAACTGGCCACTTCATTAAACGATTTTATTAATTTCACGTTAAAATTGTTCCGCACCGAAACGTTTGTCTGCGCAGCAAAACGATGTTTCGCAATCGCAAATATAAGTATCTTATCCTATTAATTATTGTGAGCGGATAATGGCATTTTCGGTGTCAGTTAGCGAGTTCTTTTCTGTATTGCATATGTCAAAAACCTTTTGCTGCTGCTACAAAAATGACAATTATGTAGATTGCAATATATTCCTAGCGAAAGTATTCCGTTGATCTATCGAAATGATCGTGAGAAGGGTGATCTGCGACTAAGTTTTCTTTTTCTTTCGCCTCTTATAAATTATTTCGTGATTTTCGTATTTAATTAAATTTGAGTTGACAACAACTGAAAGGTGTGAGTGATGATTGCCCCGTTATGTTGATGTTTGAATAAAAATTCCTTCTCTCTCTTTCTCTCTCTTTCCTTTTCATTCAGCGGAATAAAGTCACTCGATATTATTGGAAATTCAGACCAAACGAATATAAAAATGATAATTGATGCGACAGTCGTGCGCGTATGCGTATCGCAAATCAGATGTTACATAGTTACGTGCCCTTCGAAATGCTGCTCGAGCGACACACGATTTAATGTAATATCGGTCTCTTTAAATGTAATTATTAGTCGCTCGCGTAATAGTAACATCATTACCGAAATTACCTGAATTACACCAACTAGGCAATCGGAAAATGTTCCATGAACATTTATTTGCCACATCAACGCGTAAATGTAATGGGAATATAATGAGAAAGACCTTGCTCTCAATTAATTCCACCTTAGTCATCTGGATAAAAATTACAATAGTGGGAAATATTAATTACGCGATTCGTTGACCCGTAATTAATTTTAATTTCTAACTAGTTAATTAATAGGATCCTGTCGTAAAATAGATTCTAACGCGACAAAGACCAAAAGACGACCACATACGATCAGAGTAAAGAGGATTAGTTCCGCCGTGACGAACAAGATGAAATTTTATGCAAAGCTTGCGGAACTGGCTCGTTAAGGCGAACGCACCGGGCAGATTTATTGCGTTCTCGAAAGTTTCCAACTTTTCTAAAGCTTCGTTAAATCGTAACGGCGCGCCGCCCTGTGAAAGGGCGAAAAAAAAAGCCCGGAGAGAAAACTGCGACGAGATTTGATTATGGCCAGCGGATCAGCCGGCGCGACGTCTCTCTTTTTCTCTCTCTTTACGCGGTAAATCGAAAACGAATTAATTTTACCGCGAGATCGCGCGTATCAGACCCAACGCGCGAGAGCGGCTTCTCGTGCCCGTTAGAACTCGATGCTTCTCGATACGGATTTATTAAGTTCCATTGTATTCACGTCTGACTGTTAAACTCGACGATTCGAACAATCGGTTCGTTCAGCTTCTCTGCGTGCATGAAATCCTTCTCATCGCGCTGCGAGCGATTTACGATTGTAATTAGAAAACCGTTTAACTGCTTTTCAACTGCTATTTTACGTTGCGATATTGCCGCTCCGATCGATTTGAAGGCATAATGCTCGATTAAATAATTAGCGAGTAATAAAAATCATTATATAAATTCCCTCGCAGTCAAACGTGCGGTGTCTGATCGAAAGTTAATTGGGACGGAATTACGAAATATCGAAATTGTGGAATAAATCTTACGTTTGAACGCTTGAACGATGAAATATTGCATTGTACATTTTATCAGTTTAAATCATATTTATACCTCTCAACTTCATTTGCGCAAATAATAATTTAAGATAAATCCTAGAGCAATTGCCAATATTATTTAATACGCGAAGCAATATTTAAACAAAAATTTGCAGCATTCTAAATATTTATATATATATGTATGTATGTATATATATATGTATGTATGTATATATATATATATATATATATATGTGTACATATACATATACATATATGTATATATATATGGGGAGAAAAGAAATGTGAATTATCGCGAATTTTCTCCCCGTATTGTTGATAAAGCGCACTTTGGCGTACGCAGTATTGTTAATTATGGCTCATTTTTCATGCTAGTTTATTTGCTAAACGACCGCGACCTGCATATTTCGCCCAGTACGCACAAACGAAATATTAATTACGATATTTACTCACTGATTTATTACCAATCAACGCGGTGCCATTCGTGCGTAATTGCATATTTGATGTCCGATATAATTTTACGCACAACACTATACACTTCCGCTCGAGGCGTACGCATACACTTTTTTCCAATTCCACAAATGTCAACTGAAACTCCAACAATGTGTACGCCGATCCGAAATGTACCTACATACTACGTGTATATATCTCACCCGTGTGTGTCCCGTAAAACTATTAAAATATTCAAACTATAAACCGCACGATCACAAAATATCACGAGATACACTGGCCTCTTCAATCTCATAACATAAAAATAAAAAAAAAAAAACCAACAAAACGCCATTTACGAAAACACCAACATGCGCAATCGCAAACAGGATTTATCTGTTTTCATTGCGATTATATTAATTTGTAAAGCACGTGGCACCGATATTACACCGAAATTTTGAAACCTCCTCGTAAAAAAAGCTGAACCGAGGGGCTTTTTACATTATTGTGTCTCAAGAGGCGGACGAGAGGACACAGTATTGCGAGTGCATGATATAATTAAGACGTTGAGGGGGGGAAAGAGCCTGACTGATGCGGAGCATTAAATTTAACGAGAGAGAGAGAAAGAGAAGGAGACCTTGAGAGGGACGCGAATAAAAAAAATTTACCGTCGAGTCTTACTAATTTCTCCAACTGTGTCAGAGATTCTGTTTACATTGTAAATTTTTTTTTTTTAATAATTACAAAAACCGCCGGGACGACTCCGCAATTTTCGATGCACAGACTGACGCTCGTTCTGCTCGATTTCAAAAAATATATGAAAGCGCGTCGAACGAGTCGCGCATCACGCATGGCGAAACGAGGAGTAATTTTATCCTCGCGAGTGCGGTATATATTTTTACGTAACAATGGTGTATCGCGGTGTTATACCTTACTTTACGTTTTTGTACTTGATGTACTTGTTTCATGTAAATTCTCGCGAGAATGTGGCCGCGTCGCCGACGCGTGTGTGTATTAAATGAAAAAATGGGCAAAACTCCCGAGCTAAACCGAAACGAACTTTACGGGCTTGCGCGTAAACTAATTATCCCCTCTTTCCGTCCTCGTTTAATTAATTCCGTCCACGGGGATATGACGGGGTCGAATAACTCAGGATTGAACGAATAAAAACAGATAAACTACGAATGAACCGTTTCTTTAATTAAACGAACGCTGAAGGGGGCGGGAGGAAAGATGGTATTTGGATCGCTTAAAAAAATTTTTAATTGAAAACTTAATTGCACCGGTGAAATTTACATTAAGATAATTATTGTTACGTTAAACCCCGACGAGCCCGAGGGAATTCCCGATTGACAGTCGCTTTTAACGGAAACACGGTTCGGAAATCCGGTTAACACACGTTGAAGTCGAAGGAACGAGCGTAATCGAATCCAACTGTATATTTTCCAATTTTACACGCGAGATAATAAACGCGGGAGTAATAATTTTTGTCACCTCTCGCGCGCCGCGTCGTCGTTTCGCACGCTTATCAATTATTACGCGATAACTTCTCGTCCGCGCGCGCGCGCGCCATTTTCAACGCAATTACCCGATAATGAGAATATTGGAGGAAAAGGAACTTTTATCGCGCGTTACAGCGTGAAACTTCGTTATTGCGCATCTGGGCCACCTGGCCTCATCGAAATTATTTTTGATATCAACAACGGGGAGGCCTTTGTCGCTCGTCATAATAGTCGATTACATGTTATCGCCATCACGCCATCTATTTAATTTCGTGTAATCTTCTCGCCATTGAAATTTGCAATATAAATAAATTTGCAACTCTTCTAATTCACAGATTGTGACGATGCTGCTGCAAAATCCCGGGCGTAGAATGCGCGCGCGGCGCTACCGTCCCTTAAATTCCAGATAATGCGATCAGCTGCCTAGTCATTCGGCGATTTCACGTGTATGTTATTTACGCGCGGAATTTTACGCCGGCCTGACCTTACCGTTCCGTACGTAACCCGGGGAGAAAATCCCAATAGAGAGAAAACGATGTTTTTTCGAGATGACCGAGCTGCGTCGGAAAGACAAAAAAAAAGAGGTTTGCTTTAAACGTTTCGCATTTGACCTCGTTGCGCGCGGCTCTCACCGCTTTTTTGAGGCATCGATAATATTTAAAGATGTCTCGAAAAAGCAGAGCTAGGTCGAACGTTTAAACATTCGGAGGGAAGGTAAATTTTTTAAGGCAGCTCGATTTTTCCGGCACGATAACATTGACCGTACGTGTTATTTTCAGAACGTATAACGTTCTCCGCACGGATATTACTGGACTGAATGCACCACCGTCCGCGGGGTAACGGCGCGTTGCGTCGTTGCGTCGTTGCGTTATCGCATGGCGACGAGCGCGTTAGGAGAAAAACGATCGGGCGAGGAGATTCGGAGGCTCATATGCGCGGAGGCTCTACGCGTGCGGAGAGATCAACGGGACGCGTTTACGCGGAGGATACGTTGAGAGTCGTCGGCGGCGGTGCTGTGAGTAATTAATATGATTGAATCCTGACGAGGAGGGGGGAGGGGGTGCGGGGATGCAGAGAGCTCGTGCAGCTTTGAGGCTTTCGTTTCGCGGCCGGTGACGCGCGCGCGGAGAGAGAGAGAGAGAGAGAGAGAGAGAGGGTGACTCGGGAGCACGAGAGGGCGGTCGGAGGGTGCGGCGAGGGTTGCTGGCAGGGTTGCTACGAGCGATCAATAAATGCCGCTGCCAGCATCCACCCCTGGACCCACGTCTCTCCCACGTGTCGTCGTCTCCCTCCCCCTTTCTGTCTCCTTCTCTGTCCGTCCTCTATCGCCCTCTTCCTTCCCGTCCTCCCTCTCTCGCACACTTTTGCACGGCGCGCCTCGAAGCTCTTTCCATCGCTCGCGAGGTACAACTCGCTAGTCGATACAACGAGAGAAAAACGGAGTTCGAGTTTACCTAGGTATTTTCCCGAGCGAAGCTGTACACAATCGCCTCGCGAGAGAGCCACCGGCGACGGCGTGACTCAGACACGAGACGGGGGTAGAGCGCGAGACGGCCGAATAACGGTTTGCGCGCTTGCGAACCGTTGTATTCGCGTTTAGGATACGGTGTCGCCGTGAGGAAGAGAGCCGCGCGATGCTCGATTGATTTTCTCGCTAAGAGGCGACGAGAGGGAGCCCATTTTTGCGCCGGCACGTGAGAAATTGAAGGGCCGCTTGCCGCGAGAGCGAGGGACAAGCCCGTCGTCATTTGTGAGGTCTACCCTTTAACATAAGGGTAGGTAGTCGCGTCTAAAATGGTACACACGTGACCTACAAAATTACAAGGTCTCTCCCTGCTTTCTCACATTGAATTCCGAATACCCTCGTAATTCCGACGTGCTCCAAAAGAGAGAGCGAGAGAGAAGAAGAAAGATGAAGAGCGAGGAGCGAGATCTCGAATCCGATCTCTCTTAAATTTCGAATATGTAATATATGTAATAAATTATGCGAAAGAATAAAACACTGGGATTCCGTTGCGTGGGGAGGGATCGAGCGGGGGGGAAACGGGTGGAGAATTCGGTGTTTGAAGATTATTCGACGTCTCGGAAAGCGACGGCTCGCTCGCGTGCGAGGCGAGAGCAATTGAATCAGTTTGCGCTCGCCTTTTCCACGTAGCGCGTTCGAGTCGTAAATCACGAATGCTTAAGGCGTAATTAAGCCGCATTAACTTTACAAAGTGGGCGCGATGCGAGAATCAAGATCGAAGATCTCCTCCGCGCGCTCCAGATCGTTTCGCGAAGATTAAGATGGTTTGTGAATTGTCTCGAGTTGACGATTCGTTCCGCTCGTTTCATTCGGCAATTAGGGAGCGACGGGGGGTGAGGAGGAGAGGGCGGGCTTTTAAAAACCACATGCGTCGAAAGGAGTTTCCATTCATAAATAACAGGCTTGTAAAATCGTGAGAGGAAATATCACAGTGATAGAATCGAATTAAGGGGATGAATGAATATGGAAAACGGACGTTGAAACATTAAAACTTAAAGTCGTCCCAGTAAAAGTTTGCAGTATTCACACAAAAATGTTAATAATAAGCAAAGTTTTAGCGATCGGCGAAGGAAAGTATTCGCGTCGTACCAAACGATTTCCAATATATTGTTGCGCGCGGATAACGCGATTACGTTGTTATAATATGATGCACGTAACAATTATTTCGTAAATAACAAACATCGTTACCGGACTGGAGAAATATCACCAATTTAATGACCTCTCTCTCTCTCTCGCGCGCGAAGTTTATTAAACTCGGGAAAGAAGAATAGCGGCGGATATTAAAGCGTACGTCACGTTAAACGTCTCGCAAAACAAATCTGCCAATAAATCATTACGGATGCTGGAAAATGACCGGTCGCGAGTGGCATGGTGGCGACGAGGTGCAGACCGACTTTACGTTTTTCTCGTAGTAACGTCAACGTCGGGGAGGACAGAACGGAGAAGATGCAGAACAGGCACTGACGTATCCGCGGGCAGGGGGAGGGGGAGGAGAGCGGGAAGAGGGAGGAGTACGGAGAAGTGGACCAAGTGTGAATAATAGAACGTGAAAAGAAACAGAAGTAAGAAACATACACGGAAACAGGTGTGAATGCAGCCCGTGGCAGGCTGAAAAGTCAGTCGGATGCACTAGAACCACAGTCGCATAACCCAACGAGTAAAGCAACAGTGATTAAGGTGTGGTGTTTACATAACGTACTTCTCTTGGCAAATTACTTGGAATTTAAATCAACGCTCGCAGGACTAATGACGTTAGCAAACACAGGACTACCGCGACCCGCGTTGGAGAGCGCACGACGAACCTTCGATGTGCCCGAGACCCCCGTTCACGTTTTCCCGTCCCTTTCGTTCGATTATAACAGAGGGTGGGCCGACGAAACTGGCGTTTACCGAAAGACTAGATACGAGATTCTAAAAACAGTTGAACACGCGAAATTAGAATTATCTCGTGGCGCACATTCGCATGATAATCGAAAACGTGATGAGGATGAAGTTAAACGTAACGGTGCCTTTGTGACAGAATCATTCTTATATATCTCGCGCAAGTACCAAGGACTTATCTATCGTTAAAAGTCAAGACTCGAGTTAACGTTAATAAAATTGCCACTACGTTATCACATCGAAGCTATTAATTATCCCGGCATAAACAGTGACTCGAGGAAAATCCCGATCGGCAATGCGCGAAGAAGGAAGCTCGCTCTAATTCCACGAAGCTTAAAATTTTGCGCGTTTCGCTCTCTCTCTCGCATTGTCGCGCGCGCGCGCACTCGTTATCGATCGCGGGCTCGCGCTCACACACCGGCGAAGGGTCTCTCCTCTCTCTTCCGAGGGTCAAAAAGTTCCTTCGCCATATCCCAAGGCTTGCAATGAAAACCCGCGTTTTCGCCCCCGCGACGGGGGCCGGCGTAAAAGTTCTTTTGAAGCGGTGGATGAAGGCGCATTCTCGCATCGAGGTAATGCAGGTACAATATACTGTGTTTCTTGCTACACAAATAGACTCGATCGCAAGGCTTCCAATCGGCCTCGACTCGTGTGCCGATCTCGCTTGAGATATATGATTCCATGCACTAAGAGATATATTATTCGTTCCAGAAGTATAACAATAACGATTACGGTCTCCGAACGAAAGCCATTCAAAGATACTTCCGAGCAAATGGTGTGAGTGAGTAATATACGCCAAAAAAGGAGATGCAGAGATTAGTATATATATGTATAATATATATATATGTATATATATATGTATAAACGTGAGCTCTTCTACTTTCACATCTCGCAAAGAAATCGCTATCTACGGGACACGTTCAGTAGTGATTCAACATTATTCCTATATTATGCCGGTATATACGGGATGGACGCGCGTCCTCGCGACTTCGCGATAAACGACTCCGCGCTCCCTCCTTCTTTTTATCGAATCACCCCCGCGGTGACCGAGCGCGGACAAAACTAATCCGCCCGTCTAAAATCGCTTTCACCGTGCCCGAGAGCTTTTACTTTCTTCCAAAGTTTTTGCGAACAATTACCATCGGGAGGCTTCCAGTTGCGACGATAGTAATACTCCGGGGATGAAGACGACGGTTTTCCTTTAATAATCGCTCACGTTAGTGGTTCTCAAACCGCGCTCTCTTTCCCTTCCGCGTACGAATCGAGAGAATACGTTTGAAAAGTTGCCCTGCGAAATGTTATTTGATAAAAGGAGATCCCCCTATTGTTAAACACCGATAAATATTGAATAGTAATTATAAAATACATATCTCATTATATGGAATAACGGAATTACGAAATAAATGTAATTACGGAAGCATTTACTAAAATATCTAACTTTCCGTTAAATGGATTTCAATTACTATTAGTGTATATATATAGCACTATTAATTATTTCGCAAAATAATTTCTCGAAGCACAAATGCAAATGAGATTACCTATTATTCGTCATTTTATTCCGTCAAACGTGCTATTTTATTATTCTTAAAACGATCGTAATGCGGCTTTATTATTTCAAACTATCGGAGACAGCTAGAAAATTGTCAAATTCCAACGATTCGTCAATTGATTGCCGAAGGTAAAGATTGGCGATTCGAGTAAAATTTTAAAGAGCAAGACTTAACCGCGCGAGGGACGGTGTATCCTTTTCCGTATCGAGCAGCAGCGATAAAAAGCCCCAAGTATGAGAACCACTGGATCGTTTTACTCACGTCGGGAAATGTTAACGCGTGCGTTATTACGGAGAAATAACAGAAACGTCTCGGCGTTGATCGACATCCGCGAAAGCCTGAGATACCACTATAGTGGCTGTTTTCGTGTAGCTACGGTGGTTTAATAATAATTTAGTTAGTCGATAAAAGAGCCCCTCCGTCCCTGACGTGGAGCATTTTACGGTCACGAGTATCGTTCGTTGAGAACACGAGATTGACTGAATCGGATCCTCCTCTTATTTTTCTCGGGAACGACGACGACGACAACGGAGTCGTCCATCTTCTCGCCGGGCTTTCTTTTTTTCCAAAAAACAAAGCGCACTCCCGCTTGCGGCCCACTACTAAAACTGCTGGCGGTGCTTGCACGCTCAGAGGTAACTAATTAAGGCTACGCACTGACGACTAATTAGTGGATGCCAGGCTAAACAATCAAGTAAGAAAGGTGAACGTTGTGTATACGATCGGGCTGTTTCTGAACAATGTGCTCCCTCTTCTTTTAGTGGCAAATAGAACGTGATTAAAAAGAGGTGTTCTTTTTTTTTTTTTTAAAGACAGACGTAACAGACATAATGTTCACACAAATAGAAAAACTCGTAAGATTGTAATTAAACGGAATTTCGATACTTCTGCGATTTAATTTGAAAGTAAAAACGATTTATTTCAATATAAAATATAATATTAGCATCTTCAAAAAGTAAGAAGTTACTCTCGACAGAAAAATATTTAATTACTTAAAAATTAATTTCTTTTGCCAAAACAATTCTTTATGCTACTGAAAATAAATAATCATGGTCTCTTTCGTGTAAAAGATATTGATCACGTTGATATGAGAAGATGCGATTGTTCAAAAACGCGCTCTGCATATTACATACTTGTGCACCTGCTGAAACAATGTCGACGACGACGACGACACTCGCACGATTCTTTCGTATCGTGTGCGATTACTCGCGATCACTCGGATCTAATTGACGAGACGCTGTCCCGCCGAGAATTTCGCGGACGAATATAATAACCGATGTACGCGATTATCGTTTACGGATTTACTCGCGAGGGAAAGAAATGGCGAGCGACGTGGCCGACACGATCGGCGATTAATTAAACGAGAAGGACGGTATATACCAGAATTAATTAGTTACCACTAAGTCAAAGGCGGCATTTGTTCGAGCATGCAGCAACCTTCGCCCGTTCAAAAAATTATTTGTCATGTCTCTCGCCAACTAACACACCGTGCCACGATCCATTAACATTAATCAATGACAATTAATAAACAGTTCCAAAAAAAAAATAATAATAATCATAGTAAGAAGAGTAATAAGTATTACAGACTGTGCCGCCATGGCAGCCCGTACGTGAAGTAGTGACAGAGAACTAACAAAAAAAAAGAAGGGAAAAAAATATATCGAAAAAAATCGAAAAAAGAGAGAAAGAAAATGGAACAAGTGAAACGTACATGCTTTCTCGTGTTCTGTTGCGTTTGTTCTTGCTCGTTATATTTTTGTCACACGCGATTCATCCTCGCGAAGATTCTCGTTAGCTTGTGCAATATGCATCCTGATTTTAAACGATATGTGAGAAGAGAGACGAAAGAACGCACGAGAAAGACAAAGAATGAAAGAAAGAAAGAAAGAAAGAAGGAAAAGAAGAGACGGAGACAAAGTGAGAGGAAAAAAAAAATAGATACTGAAAACACGATACTGAAAGTCGCTTTCACAAACTACTTCGCAGCTTTGTAAATGTATACGTTATGAGTGCACATATGTTGTTAATCGTACGATACTGCCAGGACGGATTATCATACGTGTGAAATTACAATATAATAAATATGTGCCCGCGTGCATATGGCGCCTATAAACGTTTCTCATATGCGTAGAACGCATATGCACGCAGATACATACGGCATATCGGTAGAGATATATATATATCAATATATATATGTAATGTATATATATATATATATTCACAGGTGAATCTCATATGAAGGCAAGCCAAGGCCACGACATGAGACGTGCAAATTAAAAAAGGTAATAATATTAAAAAAGAAGCAAGTAAAAAATTCTCTCCCAAAACCGCTCCAACCACAACCAAGCACAACCACAGGCAAGATACGGGCCTTTATGTCAACGAGACAGTCATCAACCAGTGAATGTGGCGCATTACCGTGATTATTATATGTAATAGTAACAATTTAAAAAAAAAATATCTATATATATAATGTATGTATATATATACGTATGAGGTATACGAAAGGCGGGTTAAATCGACGACGGGGAGGAGCGTGTAGTAAAAGGATGGGACATGTGGAGGAGCCGGTTGCAGCGGACTCGATCGGATAATTCGATTAACTGATCCTCGTTAGCGAATCCCCCCGGCTTCCGTTCGCGCTACGGTCATAGTCGCGAACGCGAACGCTGAGGGGAGTCGTCTCGCAGTTAACCGAGGTTAACGCTAATCGACATCGGGTGCATTTGGTGTTGGTGGAACTAGGGCTCGGAGTGGGTCTCGCAGGACTCGCAGGAGGACGGGGGAAGAAGGGAGGAACGAAGGCGGGGGCTATTAGGTGGAGGGAGGAGACGAGTCGACGGTGTGTCCCGATTAATCGAACTGACGGTGTGAGTGAATCAGTATAAATACGTATAGAGAGGACATACACGCAAAAACAAGCGCGGCGACGACGCGCCGGGGGCCAGGGGGTAGGGGGGGGGATGGATTAATCGATTAATCTGCATTTCGGACACGAGAGTTTTGTTTTTTTAAGACGGCCTGACGGCCAGGCGGTAGACGAAACTGTGAAGCGACCAAAAGTGTGTGCCAAAAGAGGATTGTTAATGATCATTATATACGACATACTCTCGCAAGTCAATCATACGGAATTATTATGTACGTAACGTAAATACCTCATGCTTTTACCACTGGACAGATAGAGCCCTAAAGATTAAAAGCTACCAGGCGAGACTTTCGTATCGTTTCTCGGAGACACTCGAAGAGGAGATTGGGGAAGGGGGATGGGAAAGGGGTTGCGGGATGTCTCTCCGAGATTTCGCGACGCGCCTCTTTTCCTTGAACACCTAGCGTTTGCGTCCGAGATAGTGATCAATTTCGCATATACATACTTCCTCTTCTTTTCTTAGACACTAATATTTCCATCCCTTCCATTTCTCTCTCGGGATATATTCGGTCCATATCTCTCGCGTCAAATTGATACGATATAATCAAGACAGATTTTTCCCTCTTCTTTCCCGTAATGAACTAAGACGGAACGGAGAACGCAGGGCTGAGAAAAGAAGCGCGTCCAAGCGGATTCATCTCCCGGATGTGGCGCAAGTTCTATGCATTTCACAATCCTTGCACAATTCGTGCCTACATCGTCTCATCGTTGTTACTTGCTACTCGCTCGATTCCGCTCTTTCTATTTTCTCTTTTTTTTTTTTGTAGGAAGGGGGCCGTACCTTTCGGAAACCATCGCATTCGCAGCCTCTTATTCGATTATCGCTCGTATCTTCAGTCTATCTTCAACGGTCCTTTTCTTCGAATAGCATCTTCCTCCATAAAAGTCCTCTTTGGCTCTTCGCATTGCGACACAAACAGCTGTTTGGCTGCTTTCTTCCCGATGTCCTGCCATCGTTCCTGCTCCTTTTTGTGCCATTGAAGTTACAGGACATTTCATTCGCAAAAGCACTTCTATGTCTCATACAGCTCCCGTAGCCGTGGATTTCGTATAAGTTCCGTAGCCATATATTTTCCAGAAAATTTCATTTACTTTTGTTAAAATAATTCTGTTGAAATAATTTTGAAAATCTTGATAAAAAAAAAAGAATGTCCGTTTCGCTTTTACGAGCGAAAAGCCCTGCATTGCTTTCTCTGCTCTTTTAACGCCTCGTGGATCGCCGTCGTGTGTTCAACTAACATAAGCGTAATCTCAAAATAAGGAAGCCTACAGCATGCATCATCAAAATCGTCGTCGTCGGTGCGAGACACAAATTTGCGAAAATCGACAAGCGTCATAGGATTCAAAGTCGATTTCCGACTCCGCAATTTCGCGAGCTAATAGGATTCGTAATCGCGCGATTCCGAGAATCGTTGCCTTTGTAGAATCAGCGATTCAAACTTGAAATTATACGATTTATCTTCAAGTTCAAGCATAATGAACCTCGGACGCCCGTGTCGTAAAGGTAATAAAATCTTGTGCGCGTTGAGGGAAGCAAATCTTTTTCTTTCCCGGCAGCAATATCAATTTTCCTCGCACGTCCCCGCGGCCGCGACAGCGCGACTGCCAAGTGAAAGAATTCTGACACGAAGGTGAAATTGGAGAGAGGAGCGGACTGGGAGGGTAGAAGGGAGATAGAAGAGCGCAAGGAGGAGAGCGTAGGAAAGCGGTATGAAATGGAATGAAAATTGTTAGGGGACACGGAATGCTTCGGGAGCTGCGCGAAGCAGAGTAGTAATATCGCCGCGAGAAGTGCGAGGTTGGGATGGATGAAAAGACAGAGAGAGAAAGGCGAGCGGAAGAGTCCAGGCGAAGGGAGGAAGGACCTCGACTTCCGGATCATTCGCCTCGGCCGGCGAGAGCCCGCCCTCTTCCGCGTCTCTTTCCTTTTCGTTATCCCATATCGCTAAACTATCACCCACGATTGTGCGCTCGAGCGTCACACGAATTTTTCGAAAAGAATTTCTTGGGGGGGAAAAGAGAACGAAAGAATCTTTCTTAACGTGGCTTAACGCGATGGATCGTAGCTCCGCGTTTCGAGAGAGCGAGGCATGTGACTCGAATACTTTCGCGAGTATGACTTTGGGAGTGCAGATTCGCGGAGAGTACCGAACGACGACGACGATTCGACGAATAGATGGGGGGAACAGAGCGCGTCCGACGAAAATATCTCGACTACTCACAGCGGAAAGTTTAGCGGCGGAATACTTCCGAGAAGACTCGAAGAGAGAAGTGCGCGAAATGAACACGTCGACGGAACGATCGCATAGTTAAATAGGAAGAGGGAACTAGAGAAGAAGGCAGATATAGTCGTGAGCGAGAGAATCGCGTTTACCTCGCTCGCCATTTTCAAACTATTCACTTTTCAAACTATTATTAAGAAGTCATTAACTTTGCCAATTAATTTTTTAATAATTAAACCGAGAAGACTATTTGACAAGCTCGAGTTAATTATTCTTATACGAGGCTACCGATTAATTTGCATAGCTTTACGCAAAAAAAAAAATTCGTATCGATGTTTCGAAAGTTCAAATAACTCGCGTCTGCCATGTTCCCTTCGTTTTTCTTCGACGAATGATAGATACATGCATGAGCGTGCAGTCGTGAGAATCGGTTTTCGATTGACTCGTCGGTGTACGGAAAGTAAAAATTCCTCTTTATTGACTGAGATATGACAATTCGGTCTGCTTATGTGTCACGCAGATCTGTTTCGACGACCAGCGGCAAGAACGAGCTGCTCTTGTATCGATTACCAATTTGCTTCGTTGCTGCTTGTTTTGCTCCAAATCTCGATAAATACAGCTCGTCTTCTCGCGACATTAATAAATTCCATTTTCCACATGGTGGAACTAATTTTTATTTACATGAAAGCTAAGAAAATATTTTAAAAGGGTGTCGCAATTGATTGTGTATCACTACTTACATCTCGCATTCCATTTGTAATTGGAAATTTTCAAAAATCAATATTTTTATCTCCAAACAGATTTTCAATTTTCTGCAAAAGCGAGCGTTCATCGAACTTTGGAGAACTGAGTATTGTCGACGCTCATCGATACAGAAATATTAATGTCCGTTCATATATTCAAGCTTGTTGCAAAGTAACGAGTTGCTTTTTACATTTGTCACGTTTTCATTTTCGTTTCGCACATTCTCGCTTAAATTTATCCATCTATTTTCATTTGTCACTTTCCTCTCGTCCAATTTATCGGTTCTAATCTTCCGTTTCTACAAATACCTCCATGCTCCACTGACTCTTCGTAGAACACTTAATCGTCCACACACAAACACTCACTTGACGATTAACTATGTAGTCTAATCGCTATGCAACTAACGTCGTTTGTCTTAGTCTATGAGAAATTATCCGAGTAAGCCTACTTTTCTACGTTTGTAAAGTGGGGTATTATGGCACACGATTGATCGATGGATCAGTAAAGGCGGAATAAATCACGATCGCGTCGTTTGTACACGGTTATTTCATAGCGAATTACCCCAGTTTGTTCGTCTGGCGAATAATCGATGTCACGATCTTTGGAATGTCGGTTTAACCCTGTAATAGAGTACAGTCATGCGGTTGCGTAATACTGTTTCTACGTTCTCGTGGATTCTGTAAGTGCGTTTTCAACGCTAAGCTCGACAAGTGTAAAAATTGCATTTATATAAAAATAGACAGCGGAACGAGCGCGACTGCTCTATAAGTTTGTGAGTTTAATTATCACTTGCAGAACCACGTAAACTTGATGCTACGTCATTTCGTCTAATCGGCATTTAAAAAATGCAGCCGTATCTCTTCTGTCCTATGTAAAAAATGTAATCTACGTACACTAATTACACGAAATATCTAAGATAAAAATCACTTAATCACAACAATCAATACCCTGTGTGTGGTTTCTTTTTTTTGGCACGGTAATCTACTTGTGTCCTAAAACTAAAAATACTCCTCGTTACTTTAATAGACGATAAAATTGTCGAATTCCGCGAAGCGAGATAAATAATATAAAAAAAATCGGAAATCTTCCCTTTCCAGTCTCGATCGGAAATTCGAAAAAATAGATACAAAAAAATTTATATAACCTTAACACTCTATTACCCTGTACTCGTTACGTTAACTCTAAATATATGCTAATTATTCCGAAATTATCGAGTAATTTGTGCCACTTGACTTGACGGAATATAGATTTGTACCAAACTATGAGCAAAATATAGCGAACTATCCGTATGAATATTTTCGATAAAAAAAAACTAGAAAAAAAGTTTCTCGCGATACGCTACGTTCTGCTATTTTGGCATACTGGAACAGTTATACATTTAGATAATGGAACTACCATTCGGATCGGTAAATATATAATCAAAGGCAGAAACGCGCGACGTTGAACCTCCGATTTTACAAAAGCAATATTTAAATGGGTTTTTCTTGTATAAAAAAAAATTTTATCCGGTCGTAAAAAAAAAGCGTAAAACAGAAATACTTCGAATAAATAAAATCATAATTTTGACCTTCTACCCTTTGTGAAAATAAAGTCGGAATTCGGCGATGCAAAATACAGCGACGCGACATGGTAAAAGCGAATTCGCGAATACATTCTCGCTGCGAGAAGCTTTTGAACTGTGATGTCGAAACAACGCGACGCCTCGTTTCTGGTTTCTAGATTCCTACCTGGAATCGTGACTGTCGACCGGTTTTGAATCGACCGCCTCGCTAATCTGAAGACTCATGCGCTTCGTGGCATGCTCTAAATCTAAAGAGATCGAAAATCGTAGCTCGCGCGAACAATTTCGTGACGATCAACCGCTTTCGTTCGGTTACGCCGTTTTAATGGCGGAGGACAATGCGCGTCGTAAAAAAACAGAGAAATGCGCCTTCAGTAGGAACTATATTAATAATCTGTCGCGTTACAATAAATAGTCGCATCGAAGTATTAGACGACGTCACTTCCATCTAACGTTCATTAATCATTCAGTAATTTTCCGCGTGGCGCTTCTGCTGTCGTAAGCTATTTTTATCTCAACTTCACCCTCGCGCTCTCATCTCTTCTGTTTTATACGGCGCATTCTCCCCCGCACGAGCGCAAAAGCTGTTATTACTTCTTGCAGCTTTCTTACCGCGAAGTAGAGAAACGGGCGTTGATAAGATAGGGGACTTTGCTTCGGCTCGAAGGAAACAACAAAAGAAAAATTGGTAGTGTGAGAGAAACTTAGGAGGGACTGAGCATGGTGTATCTCTCCTGCTGGACGATAAGAGAAAAGGCAAGTACAATAAAAAAAAAAAAATATATATATATATGTATATGTAACAGGAGAGACATTCTTTAATCCCGAGCTGGCTGAACGACGAGCAATTAGTTGTAGGTAAATAAATATTCTGGACCACCCACCTTGCTTCTCTGCTGGGATCATCGACAACCCTATAAAGAAAAGAGACGCGAGAGATCCCCGTTTTCGCGCGCTCAGCGAGAATTCTGCCGAGCGCCCATTTAAGGCCCAGGCGTTAGACCTGTGTCACACAAGATCCATCACGATCACCGAAAATGATACACGAGAGCAGAAACGCGTGGCTTACGCGTCGCTCTCACGGGAAGACGCGGCTCGAATGAACGGAGACGACGGGAGATTGAATGAGATATATCTTCTTTTTTTTTTTGGTCCCCGTGTAATTTTCGAGAAACTCTAAAACTCTGCGCCACGCTAAAGCCTCTTTGTGCGATATAATTAACTCTCGTTAATTAATTAAGATTGTTTATAAATGTTTGTTGTCGTTTGTCTGAGAGGCTCTTGACTGAACTCAAATTTGTGAAAAGAATAATTTAACTGTACAATTTGCAAAAAAAAAGTCCAACAATAGATAAAGGTAAAAGATTAGCGTTGAACTAGTAATAAAAATCGATATCCTCGCGCGAAGAATAGTTCCGTCGACTCTATCCATTCGACGGCGCGTCTCTACTGAAATCGCGAGATTAGGAACCGTTTATCCGGAGTGTATCGACGTGAAAAAGACGCGAAAAAAAAAACGAAAGAAAAAACCAAGAAAGGACACTCGTCCTTTCTCTAATGTGTGCTGGCTATACGTGGCTATACGTTCTTTTCTTTTTTTTTTTTTGGCTTGGTCGTGGTGTGTGGCGGCTGTTGGAAAGACTTTTAAATAAATACGTTATCTCGAGAATGTTTCTCTCGCGCGATACTGAAGTGATACTGATGATCCGCGCGCCCGCGACAAGACGAGGAGCGCGGGGGCGCGTGTCACTGTCATCATTGCCGTAGCCTGGACTGGTCGTTGCCTTCAGGAGAAGCCGTGACAGTTCTCACGGATCTCGAAGTAGAGATTCAGCAGTGCCGGCTCCGGCACGTCATGGAAGCACCTACCCTCGGGCCACTGCACGCACACTGCAACATACAAAGAAAAACAGATGCCTCTTTATATCTGGTATTTCTCCAAAACAACAAACTACAAAACGGGTCGCGCGAAGAATTTTATCTAAAAGCGCGATCGCAGAACGTGGCGCCTTTTTAATTCGTTAACATAGCACGCGAGAACCTTTATTGATAAAGCCGCTGCATTTGTCGCACGACCGGCGAAGATAATTAATAGAGTATTAGCGGTGTTCGCAATTACCTGGCGTAACGCGGTAACCGAACGTATATAGGGCAGATGGTTATTTGAATTAAGCCGAAAATACCCTGTCATCGTTAATAGTTTGCTGGTTGAGACCGTAGCTAGATCGTTGCGCAGTATACTTCGCCGTAAAGAAAAATAATGCGATCGACGTAATGCGATTTTACTTTAGCGCGCGCAACATTGCTAGGCTGAATCGTCATTGTTACAAGATTTGTCTCGTCTGCCAAATAAAAATAGAGAATTGCGCGCGATTTTAATGACAGCGCGTAAAGTTTTGCAAAACAGATTTCGTTCAATTAATATCAATTTGAATTAATATCAAATTACACGGGGTAATTTTGTTCACGGCTATCCCGCAGCTGTGATTAAAACGCTCGTTCTTATTCTCCGCAAAGCTGCACTAATAATCGCTGGGCGTGGTTGATTGATTACCGCTAAGTTTTTAGGGCTCCAAGGGTTGTGCTTCACAAGCTTATTCTTCCCACGAGCGTAAATTCCTCGTGAAATTCTTTCTCCGGAAGAGAAGATTTCACCCGTAGTAAATTACCCGTATGTTAAAATAAGAAAAAAAAGGAGCGATACCCACATTAATGTCCGTTACGAAAAAAAGGGGGTGGAAAGGAGTTTATAAATTCTGAGACGGAAAAATCGATCGATCCTAAAGTTCGCCGTTTCACTAGCAAAAACAGCAATGTTAATTAATAATAGATTAATTCCGTTACATTATATTTGAGCGACCGTTTGCAAGAAGAAAAAGTGTGGAGGAGCGTATCTTCTTTTACGTGAAATACTATACTGATTACGTCAGACTACTGTCGTACAAATTTACTTTTATGTTGCGACGATACATTTAAAATCGAATCTAAATGAGAGGAATACGTAATACGGATGGAAAATGGATTTTATATCACCGTAGGGATAACCAGGAGTCTCTTTCCCTTCGCGTAATTGGTCGCGGGAATTATGTAACAAGAAGATTGGCTCTATCGAGAATGGCCGCGAACTATCGACGGCGCGCGCTCCTCCCGTCTTATAAAACCCGAGATTGCAATTTTCTTTCTCGAGACGCGGGCGCCCGCGCACGCCTTCGATTTTGTTCGCCGGGAGATGAATAAGGCGGGACGAGCGAAGTTTGATGCCGAGCGCGTGATTTATGGGGCACTTTTTTCCAAGATTATGCGCATAAAGATGCTTTAAAATCAAATCAGTTTTTACGAACTCGGAAAAATATGCGCCTGCACGAATCGCAAAATTTCCACTTTCATAATGTACATAATAACGCGTCCGTCGGCTGACGAGAGGCGAGATCATGCGAGAACTCAAAACTCAAGTTTTACCGGCGCGTCCATTTGCGCTCTACGCGCATCAATTATAAGGCACTTCGACTGAAATCCATTTGCAATTAATTGGTAACTTAATACTTTCGTACAGTTAATTGCGAAGCCGCTCGCTTCCAGCGATACCTCAGTACCGCGGTGTATCAGAGGAATCGATGATTGTTTATTATTAATTTGAACAAACAGGTAAAATAGTGTACTCTTTCGCTCAATGTAGAGCTAACAAGGGAACGCGATCGAGTATCCCTCTCTGATTTTAATAAGCTCTGGATGTGCTAAAATATAGATAAAAATAAGTAAACGTATTTTTTGCATGTTCTTAAATGTTAAAGTAAATGCTTTTAAAAAATAAAAGAATTGTTTTCTTTCAAAACGAATAAACTATAAAGGATAGAAGACAATTTTTTAAATAAAAGTTGATCAGCTTTAAGGGTACTTTATTATAAATAATAAAAACTTTTTCAAATAAAAATTAAGAAAAAATTTATTAGCGCGAGAATATATATTTAATAAAAAAATATATATCTTTTATTTTTATCTACACAGAAAAGAATTAGTGTCAAATCAAGTGTCAAATCGACAATTCATTGTTCATGTATAAGCAAGAATAGAAAATCTTGGAAAAATTGATAATACGTCGTCTTAAACAGATGTAATTTGCTTACATGAAAAGACAAATTTTCTTCAGATAAGCAAATTATGTCTGTTTAAGATAATAAATATTTTCAAGAAGATTTTATTTTTTTGCTTATATATGAATTAATGATTTGATAATAATTTTTTTGTTGTGTAAGCAAATTATGTCTGCTTAAGATTATCAAATTCTTTCAAGATTTTATATTCTTGTTCATATATGAAACAATAAATTGATTTGTCACCCATTTTTTTTCTATGCACTCGATTATATTTTAAGTGTAAAAGGTATTTGAGCAAACGTAATATAGTACAAGATTTCCAGTTTTCTAATTTTTACGTACGAGTTTCCACAGGACCCAGAGCATCTCGCGATCGCGGTCCAGCGACAGCGCGACGGCGCACTAACGACGCGTGATCTACGTGCGCGTAATGGGAGCGCGATTTCGCGTACGTCCAGCGTCCGCGGCACTGACGGACGCGAAAACCAGCGGCGAGATTGATCGCGCGATTGCGTGCCACGCGGCTGTATCTCTGCCACTGTAGTAATGAAACGGAAGGTGGCGAATTACTCGCCCTTCGCCCTCGCCTCCCGCGTTCGCCGCGAACGGTTCGGGTCCTGTATCGCGTCGGGGATGACCCGTACAAGCGGAATGCCGGATCCGGTCTCACTCGGTGTTGTCCCAGCGCGAGTGTGCATATCTCGCGTCGGATTTAACCCCGATTTTTGTCAGATTCGGCGAAGCACGCGCCGATGTAACGCGATAAAAGCGGAAACGAGCAATCGGATGGCGGAGCTCCCTTGATAACTCGCCTTCGGAGGGATAACAATGAGGCGGACACGTAGTAAATCGCTTGATTGTCGAGGCCGCTGCGTGCCTAAAATCGCGTGGAATCCAAATACGCGTTAAATTTCCACGATTGAATTTTACCTCGTAAAATAAAGGGGTGGCCATTCGCGCGCGCAAATCCCGCACTGGCCTGTACTTCCACATTGGGCTTTGAGATTATAATCGTGGGCGTAAAAAAAGCTCACACTTTTTTATTATAATAATTAAAATCGCGCTGCCCTTAATTAAAATTTTGCAAAATGTTTTACATTTGCATATTTAAATAACGAGAAAGTTACCGCGTATTATTATTTTACATTTGGATATTAAATATGACTTGCGCTTATATTACGCTCTTCGAAATAAAAGTTTGCTTAATCGCGATAAAAAAATTTTTTAAATCCGAGAGAATTTCTGTTTCTTGGAAGTACGCTGTGGACTTTAGATTTATGGGCGATACAGTGATTTTTTTCGAAATGGCGAGAATAGATTTGTAACCCGCGAGAAATCGAAATTGGAATTTCTCGCGCACAGTTTCTGAGAAAATATCGCCCGAGTGATGTACTCCCGAGCTAAATAAGAAATAATAGCAGACAAGGCAGCGACGAAAAATTCGAATACTCGGTTCTCGCTCGGTGCAATTTGGCCGCCGGAAATGATTTCTTCTTCGATTTCGCGAATAAACGCGCTAGAGTTCATCATTACACGGGATTAATGAAAGCGGAGATGTAGCGTGAGAGGTAAAAATTAAAAATAGAGATAAACATACGATCTCTAATAATTTCAATACCGTGAAACAGCTTTATCGAAGTTCCACAATCGAGTGCAAATTAATTGCAGCGAATGACGGCATAATAAAAGAAAATGGGATTACGGAACGGCGAAAGATAGATGCCGGGGAGGGAAGGGGAGGAGAAAAAAAAGTTCCTCATCCTCTCTCGGCGCGGTACTAATTATAGTACTATATAATTATTACTCGCCGCGCATATTAAGGTGGTGTTTACGCATGGTATTCAACAATGTAGAAAATAGGTAGTTTCGTCTTGCAACAAGCACGTCTGTTTACTCACGCTCGTGTGCTTACCGCCGCACCGTCGTCGGATGTGGTGTCTGCTCATTTATGCGTGTGTACGTAGCTACTTGGGGCAAAGATGTAATTGCGTTTCGCGGAATGGCTCCGCAGCCGCGACGAAGAAATCAGCAATTTCGCTCTATCTCCGCTCCGGTTTTCGGCGACACTCGAATGCGCGCGCGCGCGCGTATAAAGCGATTTCTCTTGATATTTCGGTAGATCGGGTCAGCGCATCTTTAGGCATGACGCGAGACCCGTGAAAATAGACGCGTACCGCGCTCTCCTCCCGTCATATCCCTCTACAAGGCCCGATTTCTTCGTTGCCCGCCCCGGTTTATTTATCGAGCACGGCCGCGGCGGACAATAGTGCGCCCGCTTTGCATAAAACTTATAGGATCCCCCGCGACGAGCCGGCGCGCGGCGTATCGAAAATATATCATGCAAATATTACGCAAACACGTTACGCGGTGGCGCGTGAAATTTCACCCACGCCCCTCGGCCGCCCGGCCATCCCTTTTGTGCGCTTTTCGTCCGTTCCGCGAATTTCTCGTGCGAAAATGCTGGCGCGCATATAAAACACGTTGTAATTCCATTAAACCTCGCTACCGGTATTAACCGCCGGTACAGTCACGGCGGCCTGGCTGGCTCCGCGATGGGAATAAAAATAAAAAAAAAAATTTTTTTTTTTTTTTAAATAAAATGAAGCTTCCCGCATCGCCGTGCGGCCGAACTTTTTCGTTCTGCGCGCTTCTCGCGCTTATTTCTTGCCGATGAATCGGCGAACTGCGCCGGAAAAATGAGAACGCGAAGAAGCGAACGGGAAAGTTTCGGAAAAAAAGTGTGCGACCCAGTCGCGAAATAAATGCGAGAGCGAATCCTTTTTCTCTCTTTGCGACGGAGAAATGTTCTTCGTTTCAACGACACCGCCGCTTTGTGGATACCATCGCAGCTGTAAATCGGATTTTTAAAAAAAGTACCGTGTTAGCCAGATAATAATAATCCTGTTATTAAACGAGAAAGAAAAGGGAGAGAGAGAGGACGAGAATTCCAATCTTAAGCAGAATACAAATTTTTTCAGTATTAAATATTTTGTTCCGTATTGAAAGAAAGTAGAGCAACATAATAAAGAGGAAAAGAATATTAACCCGGAAAATGGTCACCTCACTTTTTTCTTTTTGAGTAAACCTGGGGTAATCACCCGAGATGATGTTTAATAACAGTTTTACATATTCTATATATTATTGATAGTTCTATAATTTTTTATATTTAAAAATATTATATATAAATATATTGAAAAAGAAAGTTGTTAATTTGATTAAATTTCTCAACTCGATAAAATGTTTTTAGTTCAAGTATTTATGTATTTGACTTAAATAGCTAAAATATTTCGCTCAAGTTTAAGCATTTATATGTTTAACTCAAATACATGGATACTTGAACCAAAAAAATTCAATAGAATTAAAAAATTTAATTTCCAATTAACAACTTTTTGTTCTCAGCATAGATTTAATTAATATTTTCTGGATAAAAAAAAAGGAGGAACCAAGAAAATATTAGACGGAAAGAATACAAAAATTAGTTAATATTATAATATGCTTTTGATATTGTAGGCTTCGTTGGGATTATACATTTAAATATTCTAAAGAATATTTAAAGAATAATTCTTAGAAAAAAAAATATTCATTTTATAGCAATATAAAATAAGATTAGGTCGCTGCCATGATGTTATTTATATTGTAATCGCTCTTGTAGATTTATTAAAAATAATTTATTTTTATATTTATTATTAAAGATTATATAAATATAGAAATTACGTGAAATATATTTTTTTTCTAAAATGTACAATTATAGAAACGTAAGATATAAAAACTTTTTGTCATATAAGCATGAAGATAATGTTAATAGCTTGCAACACTTCTTAATTCAAACTTCATTCAAACTCAATTATTACTTCGAATTCATAATAAAAACTCTAATCATTCTCGACTGATTTTATAACGTAAATGATCACCTGCTTTTTCCCAGAGATTTCTACAAAACAAGCTTTATTTTTCTGACGTTAAAATGACGTAAAGAACACGCCAGGGGACTATTCTTCGGTTAAGAGAACTGTACCGAACGCTCATCTATCGGGTGATAATAAAACGCAAGAGAGAGAGAGAGAGAGAGAGAGAGAGAGAGAGAGGAAAAGAAAGACACGCAATTTCGACGAAGACGATTTTAGAGGGATAAAAGTTTCCGGCGAAACGGAGTTAAAGCTAACCAAAGGTAAAGTTTCTTTCCGCGGAAGTGAGATATTACGTGCGATATCTCGATGCATTGCATATTCGTTGCGGCACGCTTTTCCTCGCCGCGGGAAGGAGCAGGACGAAAAGATGAGGGCAGCGCGGCTCGCGCGCGGATTAAAAAGAAAAAGAGGAGGGAGAGCGCGCGTAACACGATTTGAGAGAAAGAAAAGAGAGAACAACGGGGGAGGAGGATGCGTGCCACGCGAGCGCGAAGGAAATGTATGCATGCCGTGCGGCGGGGCGTTATTTACGCGACAATTAATGAGCAACGAGACTTCGCGTAAATTATGGACATCACGTACCGCGGGTACCGGGGGGGGAATGTTCCCACGAAAGCGGCGAGCGGAAGCGCCGCGGTGCCGTGAAAAGCGAGCTGTTGCCAAACGGCGGCGGAGAGCGGATAAAGCACCAGGTGAAAACGCCAAACGTAATAATCCTAAATATTCGTGACGTCATTGAAAAAAGTTTCTTTCGTCGTTAGGATTATACGCTGGAAACAACAGAGATGTTCGGATCGTCAGAGGGACAGGCATTTTGCATATTAAAAATAATTTTCAAACAGAAGCGCGTTTTTATTCTCTTTTTATTAGGAATTACGAGGGACCATGGAATTAAATTTCCAGTGGGATTAATCCGGCTGCGAGAGAAATTATTTCGGGAGAACGTTAAAATTGTCGGGCACGTAAATTTGGTATCGGTTTAAAGAGGATTGAGAGGCCGCGTGTGCATCGTTGCTTTAAGAGAAAGTGGGACGAACGGGGGCAAGTATGCAATTTTTACGACTCGGCTTCTGTAAATCCTGTCGATCCGAGATATATACAAGGGCGGAAAAACATGTACCAGCGGAGGAAAAACGGGTCGGCCGGGGTCGCGCGGAGTAACTTGTTCGGGCTCCTTTCAACGTTATTTACACACGTGGCGTATTACACGCTGAAGTACGGGAAGAAGAAGGAGCTCACATGACCGGAGGCGAAATAAATTTGTGGTTTCGCACTTGCAAAAACGACGCGCATGTAGATACACCGTACAGGTTTAATAACTAAAAGCAGCTGGGCAAGGATGTGCGATATTACGCTGTTAAAAGCGTCACGAAATTTTATGTATTTTGCAGTTACACATTAAAAATTTAATGCACATTAAGGTTAACGTATCTATAATTGAAAAGCGTGCGCTTGAAATTTAGTGCACCTTTGACAACATTAAATTTACATTAAATGCTTTTAAATGTGCCTGCTTGAAATATGCTTCCGTTTACATTAAATTCTGCTATCGATTTTTAACAGTTAAAATTGCTGATTCTTAGAGCGATCTTAGAAATGAGATTACCACTCGTGTTATATTTTTTGAAGTTAGAGAAACACAAATGCAGCTTCGTTTAAACCTATTGATATCTAAAGTCAATCACAGATTTTTTTTATAGACGTCAAGAAGACGGGAATAATGATTTATTTTCGAAGGTACACGGTACCCGCGGCGAAAATTGATGACTCTATAATGAGGCGAATTACGGCAGCTATTTCCGTCGCCGAATACACATTTCTCTATAATTAGATATGCGCTACTTGTATAATTAGGATTCGAGACTGATACACATATTTAACTGTGTAATTGTACACCGCGATAACATTGCAACATGTCGGCTATTTTTACATGCTTACCATAAACGCGGAAAATTAATACGATATGTTGCATAAATTATACCGCGTCTATATCGAGTTACGTAAGCTGGAATCGTACGTGCCATGTTAACCCTCGCTCTACAAATACCCCGTGTCTGATCGGTTTTTGTCCACGGAAATTTCTCGAAAAGGCAATTAAATTATAAATACTAATTTTACTTTTTTTTTCCAAAATAAAATACAAACTGTTTCTTCTAGAAACGCGAAATGCTCATAAATTTTTAGTGATTTTTTTGAACCACTTTAAATACGCGGAAAAATAGTTGGTAAAAATAAGGTAACGTTTTTCACATTACATTGTGAGACTTAATTCCTCTTTTCCTTATACCTTATAAAAAAAAAGCACTATGAAAAATCTAGTCGCACATCCTCGCTTTTTCTACGACTGCTCGGCTTTAAGAAAGAAAACTTGTTCTTTTAGTATTATCAACATCTGAAAGCGCACGGCAAAAGTTCATGGAATAAAACTTAAATATCGCATTTATCATTTATCTCACGTCTCAGACTTTCTAGACGTCGCGCGAGGAGAGAAAAAGGAAGATTCTCGTGCAGAGCGTTTCACAGATTAACATTTCCCATCACGTTTAGTGACTTCTCGATTCTCCTTGAATTTAACCACGATACCCCCCTCCCTTTTCCCCTCCCGCGGCTAAAGCTTCAAAAAGTTAGCTCGTTAAATTTTTCACCAATCAAAAAGTCAGATACAAACATGCGAAAAGTGTCAAGGCAGCATTTGTCATCGCCCACGACACCGGCTGCTGTTGCGCGAATATTGTCGAACGCGAGAGAGAGAGAGACTGTCACGAGGCGCGAGGTGTCTCGACCATTCCACTCCATCGGGAGAGAATCGACAGTTGTCGAATCGGTTATTAGAGGCGTCGCGTCGCGGCCACGCGTGCACCTGTACGCGCCAAATGGCCCGAATTGATCTTAACGTCTCTCGAAGCGTGCCCCCGGGGGCGCGAACCTTAGCATTCCGATAATTGCATGTCGCGTGCGTGGGCCCGGGGGTTAAACCTTGCACACACAAGCCGTCACTCGATAGGACGTTGCCTCGACGTGGGCGAGAATCAATTCAGTCGCTGGACACGAAGTCCTGTGTTGATTTGATCGCAATTAAACCGGGACGAACGCATTGCGACTGCGATGCCAAACACAAGTGAGCGACTTAAAATTTAACGCTACATCGAAATCCCGATGCAACACGGCACGAATGCCTCCGTCATTTTAAGCAAATTCCTAATCGGATTTATTACGGAGATTAATTGATATAACAAGAAATAACGAGAAATGAAGATCCAACGATAATTTGAAATAAGACGTCTGCCGAAGTCGGTGCAATTTGTGTTTCAGTGATAAATAAAATGAGATGACAATTAAAGAAACGCGCGAGAGAAAATTAAATTGCAAATTAGCCAGTTCGTCATTTACGACCAAAATTATGTTGTACATGCGGTTATAATTGGCGGTACCGACGTCACTCGGCGTCCTTTGTGGACTGAACAAACTGTTGACCAGAATTATATTCACGTTAGGAAACACTTGGCAACGCGCGTTCAATCGTTATTACTGTTTTAAGTGCCAATTATTTATAACATCGAAATCGTGCCGCTTCAACTCGTGGTATAAAGGTCGACGTAAATCGCGATTAATCGTCTTAAAGAAAATTCATAGGCAATACGTAATAAGGCGACGAAAATAACAAATGTCGTCCATTTGAACCAATAAAGTTTTGCAAAATCATTATTATTATTTTACAATTGTCACTATCTTTTCTAATCTTTTAACATTACGTGAATGATCTCTCTAATTGTTTAAAATAGATATAAACTATTCAGTCGCAAATCTCACGTGTGAGCGATAGAGTTCTATTTTAACTCTATTTTACGTAATATTATTCTAGAACATTTGGTACTTGACAATTAATTATTCTTGTTAAACGGGCGGCTTGCGAAGCTCGTGTAATTTTGCAAACACACAGCCTGTACAGTTTTGGAGAATATTTTGCAGAGCTTTTCGGGTATTAACTGTGACCTAGAAATATCTGGCAGACTGAAGGACTTCGTAGTGTAATCAGCGAGGAGCCTATTTGAGCGGTAGCCGGTTACGTAATATCACATATTTGCAACGTGTTCTCTTCGCAGCTGGTGGCCGGTCAGATAATCCGGATTAAGCCGCAATTTAAATCGGACGGTACGAGCGGACCGAGGTTAGATTTAGTTTAAAACTCTCCGGCATTACGTGTCGCGCGCATAATGGACGTGAGCACAGTATGAAATTTGTCCAATTTAGCAAAACAAAAACATTTTGCACGACACGTCTATTAAGGGGTCGCGACGCGACGCGACGCGACGCGGGCTTAGCAACTTTTACAACTTTTATTAAGCGCGCCGCGCTAATTTTGCCTTAAATTCCATTATGGATTCGGAGCGATATATAAAACACACTACGGAGAATAACTTACTCTCTTTACGCTCGCGCAAGATTTCCTATGTAAATATGTACATACATTTTTCCGATATCGAATTTGAATTTTAGATTCACGCAGCTAAGCCAAACATTCTTGAAACATAAAATACGCGGGACGCAAGTGTGTAAATGTGTGCACGCGCGCGTGTAACCATGTAGAAAATATTTTTGTCCGTCTCTGTGCATCGAGCGAAATTTCCCCCCCCCCCGCTCTCTCGCCATTGCGATGCACGGCGGAAGAGAGGCGCAAAAGAGAATCGCGGAATTTAAAACACTCCGCGAAGCTCTCTCTCTCCTGCGTCTTATTCCGCAATAAGGGAAGACTTTTTGCATCTTTACGCCGGCGAAGTCGGCGAACGCGCGGAAAATGTATATTTCCGGTGCAATATTCCCCGGGAAAATACACTCGCGTACGTATGTACAGCATAGATCGTGTGTGATAGAAATGATATACGAGCTGTATTTTTTTATTATTTCATGCGATAGATCGCCGCGCCGCGCCGCCCCCTCCTCTCACCGCACGCGAGCAATACGCGCGATCGGCCATTTCACATACCGCTTTCAAAAGCACGATCGTATTTTTCTTATCCTGAGTTTCTGCTACGTTTCGTGGAACTTCAATTTCACGCATCAAATAGCCGGCGAGCATAATCCACATCAATATCATTTAATCTGAATATAATATCGCGTTTAGAGAAAAGATAACTTTCGTTTTGTTGCGAGCAACGTAGAATGCCCTGGTAACGTTATAAAACGTAAGCAAAATGATTTTCTAGTTAAAATCAAATTATATCCGCGTCCAAATTTACTGCCTTCAATCGTAAAATGTTTTTATTTCCGTTATCTTCGCCGATCCGGTGCTATAACGCGGCATGTATACCCTGTGTGTGTGTGTGTGTTGCGATGTTTTGTGCTCTAATGGAACCCTGTCGTGGCTCGAGGCATTTCTAAGTACAAAGCGGCTCGGGAGAAAGCTCCGAGGGGCGAGAGTTACGGGGAGATAAAGGTGATAAGAAAGTTTCGGCCCACTTACCGTTTGGCACCGTCGGCGGTTTTTTCGTCTGTACCCTCGCTGTTGCGTTGTTCACCTGTCGAGTTAAGAAGAGGCAGGGGTTAGAACAGAAGCTCTTTTTTTTATTCTCACGAGAGAGATTTCCAACTAACATCGCCCATCTTCGGGATCCGCGCGTGGCCATTTTGTTAAGTCGCGGAAAAATCTTTGAAAATCCCGTAAGAGTTTTCGACTCGCCGCGAGTAAAACGCAAAGATTTTTTTATTTTTTTAGAAAGTTGCGGCCTATCCGCGGTCAATTAAAATTGAAATTCGAAAGCATTTTCACAATTTGATTAAAGTTAATTTTCGAAACGACGGAACGATTACGTGGAAGCACTGAAACGTTTGCAAAATGTGTTGATGATAATTATCCGAGGTACTAATGGAACAAACTGCGGGCGCGTAAAAATGTAATCGTCGCAGAAAATGCGCTCTGAGTCGAATAAAATATGAGAAACTTTGGCAATTTCACGGGGCCGCGCGCGGATCCTGTAATCAAATATACATTGTTCGATGCAGAAATCCGATTTGCCGGGCTGCAATTTGCAGGCTCTGATTTTGTTCGTCATGAAATTGTGATTTCGGTTCAAAACGCGATAATCATGCGTATTCCTGCATCGAGCAAGCGAATTACAAGTAATATTTAATAAACGATTACAAATTATGTAGACGGTTGCACGATTATTTTCTCCTTATTGCTTTTTTTAACACGACCCCCCCTCCTCCCTCCTCCCTCGTTTCAATTACCTTCATCAAGTTCGGCGTGCGGATTGTGATCGTTGTTTCACGATACATTGGTTAAACAAATCGCGCGTATGTTTTATATCGCATGTACGTACAACGACAGGTGTTTAAATCGTGCAAGCGCTACAAGTTTTCGCTCGAATTCAGAGGTTTTTCTACCGTTCAATTTTGGCCTTTGATACGTAAATTCTCAATCGAGCATACATCAAACAGATCAATTTGTCAATTTAGAAAGTAATCAGAAATCTGTGATTTTCGCGGAACGCAAAAATCACGTATCAAATTCACGTATCAATTATATAATCGTATTTTGAAATACGTCCGAATTCAAGGAACGTTATCTTAACGTTAAAACATATAACAATATCGAAAATCTCTTTCCAAAGCGAAAAAAAGATTTTCTCTTTTAACAGTTTCTAACTTCCAAAATGGAGAAAATATTGCTTTATGTAATGTGATAAATTGCGAACGATGTATGATAAATTGAACGAGAAACTCGGAAACGTATAAATAAAATATGAATTTCACGTAAAAATATATTTGAATGATAGCTGTAGATAAATTTTACGTGTCACATGAACATTGTGGAATTAAAAAAAAAAAAAAAAACTGTCACACAATTTTATTTTCGGAACAGAAAAAACATGTCATTCTATTAAGTCCGGTTCCATTAAATTAATTTCGGAAGTTAGAAACCGCAAGATTCTTCGGTGGTCGACGAATTTAACGCTCCAGTAACGATCGACGACTTATTATCCGATAAACGCTGGTATTATGCAACCTGCGTTTATTTGTCGCTTTCTAATAAGCGTTACAATGTTGCGCACGACCGGCGTATCGATCCGTGAGCTAAATATCGGCAATAAAACGATTTTAGTCATCGCTCCGCGGCGTGCCGTAGCTAATACAGCACGCCCCCGCGTACGATGCACGCTTAAATAGCGCGCGAACAATTCTCGCGTTTAATCTCGTCGACCCGCAAAGAGAGCTTTTACATGCGCGTCAATTGTCGGACGAGAGAAAGAGAGAACAGGGCGCAGGAGCACGACGACAGTGGTTGAATAAAAGTCAAACGTGTCGAAGGGCGCAACTAATTCGTTTTATTATGCACCTTACGGATATCAGTTTCGCGGGACAGTTTAATGAAATAAAAAAAAAAGGAAAAAAAGAAACCGATTGTTCTTTTGCGTCTATCAGGTGTCCTCCGCTCTCTCGATCTCTCTCTCTCTCTTTCTCTTTTCCTGCCTCCGTTTCCCGGCATAACCGAGAAAACAATAGCACAAGCCTTCCGTCGATTTCCGATTATTTCAATTTCGCTCAAGTACCTTCGCGTCTGGCAAAAAGGGACGAGTTTCCGGGTGGATCGCGACTTGTTTCGTTCTTTATCGAACGCTTCGCTTACCATGGGTTCTTCTGCTTTGCTTTTTGTGCTCCTCCACCTACCTCCAACCTAACAACCAGCCGCCCGCCTTCTCGTTTTCCTGTCCCACTTTACGCCCATTTCAACGGGGATACCATCGAGACACAAAGGGTCTGCGATATCGTATCGTACGGCATTGCGAAGTTTCTACATTCGAAACGCGAGTACGAAAACGCACGTCTCTTGATTCAGCGCAAATGTTTCCACGACAACCGAAGTCAATTGACACTGAATTGATCTTTGAATTCTTAGCAATATATTTAATTTTATGTTCTGGCACTTTTTCATCAAAAAAAAGTACAGATTAACGAGATCTAGATTTATGGTAATTATCGTAATAGATAGCAGTTTAAAAAAAAAAAGATTAAAACAAATAAATCAGTTTACATGAAAGAATTACAATTTGGAAAATGTAAAAATCAGTTAATATATAATATATTAATCGCCTGATTGGGATGCGTTAATTAAATCACGCGTGCCATTCGCGAACTACAATAATTTTGCGTCGATCCACTGATCCTTCTAAATGATTCTTACGCAACATTGCATCTCGAAAGATCTTCCGCGAAACGGAATTTTCCTGCCGCTGTGATCGAGGCAGCGATGAATAAAAATTATTTACACTTCCCGTTCTCGAATGCGCTGAAACGCATCTTGAGCAGCGTTCGTGTATCGACTCTCACGAGGATTGTGAGTTACGGGGCTTACTCAGGCCAATCACGCTCGGCCTGGCGCGGCGCATCGTCGAGCAATTTGCATTTTACGATCTTGTTTCCGGCAACGAAGGTTTGGTGGCTGCCGTAGATCTCGCGTCACAGGTAGAGCGCGGTTAAACGAACATTATTGGGAAATGGAGGTAGAGCCGTCGAATGAACGTACAAAAGTTTTCGCGCTACGTAACAATGTTCTCATTACTCATCCGTAGCGGAAGCTTTTGAAGACCGTGGAAAAGATTGTAAACTATTTAAGGATGTAACGGACATACGATCCCTGCAAAGTAAATAAAATTTTGGAAATGCGTTAATATTAACACTTTGAATAAATTATATATATGTTAAAGTTGTTTGAATAAGATTATATTTTTATAGTTTATTCTATTTGTTATTAAAAATTAAATTATTTCCTACAACATTAAAGAAAATCTCAATTTTTTTTGTGTAAATATTTTAATTCGTTGCGATAACTAAATAGACAATTACAATAAACTATCTTGAATACTTTAGTATTGTACTAAAGTATTCAAGATGCTCTAATATAATTAATAAAATATTTCAAAATAATTAACACAGTACTCTTTTATTTACAGTATAATACTAAAGTATTCATCAAGATCATTTATTGTGATTGTCTCTTTAGTTATATTGTAAATAAATAACTACATTTTGTTTATTTTACAGAACTGATTTCTAAAACGTAGATAATCTCGTAAAACGTTACATAAATAATCTTGAATTTTTAAAGCATTTATTGTATATAAAAGTTCAGATTTTTTCAATTATTTCATTAATTATATTAGAGCACATGTCTTCTTCTTATTGAAATAATTTTTTATCCCGATAAAAAATCGCCGTCAATTTTTTCTACTACTTTCAAATGCAATATAAAACAATCTGCAATTTTTTTATAATTTTTTCATATTTCGAGAAATTTCCAATACATGCTCAAGTTAATTGATGAAACGGTCAGGTTAATTTTGTAAAAATCCATGGCAACCTAATGTTAAAAATGTCAAAAAGATGCATCTGGACGTTTCTCCTAGGTGGCCCTTTTATCAAAAATTCGGTTTCTGTCCACGTCTCTAGGTATCATGTACCGTGCGAAATACCGCAAAACGTAGCGTTGCAAAAATCGCGCGCGGCTGCACTTTAACGAACAAACAAACGAGTGAAGCGCGAATCGACAGATACGTTCGAATCGCGTGAATCGAGCCGCGTCGATAATAAACAAGCGTGTCCGCGCGTGAGCCACCTTGTTCTGACAAACAATTGCGGCACGCTGGCGAATATTTGTTTGCGCGTGTCGCGCTCGCTCGCGAATCAGTGTATAGCATTCAACAGAAATTCAGTCGATGAAAAGCACCGCGAACGATGTGCAGCCCGGGTCTCACGATTGTTTTGCAAATTATACCCACTGATATTAATGCTACCAAGCTGACACCAACGAGTAATTTCAATTTTGGCTGTTATCGCCTGTGTTCCTTTTATAATGCACTTTGTGCGAAACGCTATATCAGCATGATATTGTTAATCTGAAATTTTATGGATGGCAACGCGCGAGGCAATAAAATAATATCGCGGTCAAATGATTTTTCCGATATTTCCTTGAACCGCGAATATAATTCGAATTAATGTTTGGCGATCGTTAAATGGGTCAATATTTTTATTAAGCTGCTAATTTTAGTAAAGTGCATCTGTAGTTAATTCTGGTTTCATAAACTCAATCGATTAACAGATGCATGTACCTTTAATTATATATCGCGCAATACTTTTAAATTCGAGGTACCGATTTTTAATGGAAATGACATTTCAAAGTTACACATTGGTAATATTTTATAATATTCGAAATAATAACGAAAATCTATACACTCTTCATGTAAATCACGTAAATCATTGTTAAAGTTGGAGGTGTATGTCGTAATAAAAGTTTTTGTATCTCCAATTTTTGGCGATACATGCGCTTGAGAGTGTGTATGAATAAAGCGCATTGACTAAACCTCGGCGATCAAGATAAACGTGTGGAGAGATCGATATCGCGATATATCACATTTTCGCCCTTGGATCTCGACGGCGTACGCCGGGGAAGGCTCTAAAGAGACAGTCACGGTCTTACGTGACTTTATTGATTCGGCACGGAAAAAAAAATTATGGATGCAGGCCACTGAATAATATGCAAACGACAGGGTTGCGACGAAAAAATGCATCGACGGCCTTGTTATGCCACTGTCTATATAGCGTGAAGTGCTTGCCTAAAATTACACGTCAAATCAATATTACAGACTTTTTTTTTCCCCCGGGACGTTCCTCCGGTCAATGCTATCACATATTTAATCTCGAGTGCCGCTTCATGTTTACCTTATGTGCGATTCTTATAGCGGACGATTAAAATTGAATTATGCAAGCATATTTAAGCACTATATGTATACCGACGAGCCGCGCTAACTATACTCCCCCGGTACACAACAATATTGATCACAATCGCCGATTAAACTCGCGCAATATGCCACAAAAAAGAAAAAAAAAACATTTCTCGTGATGATAGCGTGATATAGAACCGAGAAATTTATTCTTCCGAAAAATATTTCTTTCCAAAGTTTTCAAATGAAAATCGAAGACATATCTCTCTTCTACCGTCAATTTGCAGCTTAATGAAATACCATTTGCGTCTACCCTGCATAATACCACCATCGCACGGCGCAATTGGCTGCGAGCAGCGGACCGATGAAGGCAAAATGGCCGCATTAATCAAGACCCGCGTACAAGGACGATCGGCATTCGAAGGATTTAACAATCGACGCGATTCTCTTCGTGGTAACTCCTACCCGGAGAATCCACGTTTCTCGAGCACTTATCTTGTTCCTGGGGGGGGGGGGGGGGGGATTCGAGAGGGACGATCTCGAGCCAGACTTGGGAGATACCTTCCAGAACGGCCGGCGCGGCGGCGCGGGCCCGGCCCGGTCGAATAAGCGAAATGGCACTTTGGAAATTTCGAGCAAACTCGCTTGCTCGCCTTCGACGAACGGACATCTGCATAAATTTGACTTGCTAAGGCCGAAAACTCGACCACCGTCGGACTGGCCGCGCCGGGGGGTGGGCGCGGGGTAAGGTACCTGTCGTTAATACCGGAAGCGATGTATGTACGTAACCTATGGGCCACCCGACCACGTCACTTCTGCCGGGAACGTGCGGCGAAAATGTACGAGGTAATCGAAGTCCCACTTTTCCTCCCCCTTCGACCCCTTCTATTGGTCATCTCGCTCGCTTGCTTACTAACCCGATACCCGTGCTACCACTCGTGTCCCTAATGACGGAACTGCTTAACGTGCTTGGTCATTCGCATTATCAGTTGAAGACCTCGTCGCCGACGACGTCTTTTAATCCGCTTGCAATCTTCTGATCTCCGTTTCGCGACGTCTTCCGAGAATCTTCCAGCTGCCGCTGGCTCGCGCAGCTTTTTAATTAGGCGCACGCGACGTACTTTGCACGATCACGTGGAAACATACACTTCTCACTGAAAAAACACACACACACAGTTCGAAAATATCTTCGAGATAAAGTTTGTAGCAACGAAGAAACTGACGCAAAGAATGAAATAATTTATAGTTCGATGAATACGGTTTCAATGCTGTAAGTTTCTACAAGTGTAACGCGGAAAAGGCGGCTTCTACTTTACATTGCTCAAACACGCGGCTCGATTATAATTTCAAGAAATTCGTTGCGCTGTTTGTACAGTCCCTCTTCTTTTGGGTCTTCATCGCGGTTGAATTTTCAACGAGTTATAAAATCGTGGCCGTGGAAATGCTCCTTTCCAATTCTGTTCACGGAACCGCGTATGAATTTTTCATGCGCGATTTAATCGCCGATTCGTCGATCCTGCCTGTGTTTGCACGTTACCGCGAAAAGCATCGTCGTCCCCTCCGGCGGCGTCGTCATCATCGTCGTCGCTGTTGACCCAGAATGTCGACTACTCCTTTGCATCTTCAGGAAGAGCTTTTTCCGACCCCCAACCGACACCACACCGTCGGTCGTTCCGCCAAGGCCAAACTCATTAAATCGCATTCATGTCGCGCGTGCGGCAACTATAATTTTTGATCTCTCGCAACGCGTACACAAGTATTCTCTAAAAGTTCCCATCCTGCCTTCCGCATCGCATTTGCGAACGTAAGCGCAAAACATCTCTCTTAAAAAAAAAAAGAAAAAAAAAGAAAAAAAAACGTAATTCAAAGATACTGCGAATGCGATCCTCTTCACAAACGAACTGTAAATCCATTTTCCTCGGCTATGTAAATTGCAACGCGTACGTAAGATGCGCATCGAAGCGCATTATACTCGACGACCATATCAGAGAGTAATATTCCCTCTTCATTTCACTATTTATATATTCAAATTTATTTCATTTCTTCGGATATACGGGCGGAAAACGTTCTGAAATTCCTCCGCGCATTTATACGTCACGCGGAGCCCCCGGGGCGGCACGTTTGTTTATTCGTTCTCCGTTCGCCTTGCCTCTTTTTATACCTCGCCTGTCTATTTTAGATCGTCTTACGGCGGCATTAGCATCGTCATTATCCCCCGGCGGCGCGGCGGCTTCGACTCACTCGGAGAATACCAGCTTCGTGTGCGCCGAGAAAGCGGGAGCTTTTCTTTTGACGATACTTCTTGTCGTTTTCTCTCTTAGCAGCCTCGCTCGTTAATCTGCATTCTTCGCCTACGTAGTGGGTCGACGTAATTTCAGGCTTCCGCAGCCTCTGTGTCATTTGTCATGGCGCGCAATAAATCGCGCTGGATTATGCATTCGAGGCTGTTCCTTAGCTGAACTGCCATAAGCACTTATCAACCGCTCGATCGACTCGCTCAAATGTTCTGTGTGGATTTTTCGCTACACGCGACGCTTTTTGCGCCCTATCGACGCGGATCTACTCCAGTTTTTATCAGAGACAAATGTTTTGGACGATATCTCGACGGACAGGAACGTAGAGACAAGAAGGGTCGTCATTATAATCTCGATTCATTATCTGCCAGTGCGGGAAATGCAAAAGCTCCAAGATAAATGAACGCCGTAGACTTGTCAAACATTAATAAATGTAACAAATTCAAATTTGTACAAATAAATGAAGAAATACTAATCCCGGTTGAGGCTGCACAGAAAAAAAATTATTATCAAATCAACAATATAAAATCTTCTTGGAAGAAATTTCTAATCTTAAATCTATATAATTTGTTTAACATAAAGAAAATTTTTCTTTTCATGCAAGCAAATTGCGTCTGTTTAAGATTGTAAAATCTCCCAAGAAGATTTTGTATTTTTGCTTACATATGAAACAATTGTTGATTTGAAACTAATTTTTTTTCTATGTGGATATTGGTGCTCAATATTATTTTATATTGTAACGTTCGAACGTTATCTTAATGAATAAAAGAATTTTTTGTCTACGATTGACTAATTCACTTTGCGCAAAAATAGCTGTACTCTCATTAGCCTTTCACTTATTCTTATTGTGTTAAATCTTGAGAGTATTTTACTAAAATTGTTATTATTATTTTATATTATAAATATAATAAAAATATTATAAATATATTATAATATAATTATTATGTTATAAATCTAATAATTATTTGAATAAATTGTTTACAATATTTTAAGCCCGTCAATCATAAATTGACGATTCATTTTCTATTTGATTTTTTAATTGCGAGTCAATTTAAGACTGATTGTGTCCAATGCGGTTTATAAATGTATACAATACTCAAGATTTACATATAAAATAATATACTAGACACCAAGAGCCAGTCTCTGTAACTGACGTTCCCTTACTCACTTGCGTGATTACACTTAAAAGTTGAAATTGTTAAAAAATTCATAGCGGATAACACACGGAGAGCGAAAAGTTCATCGCGTTTAATCGAAGAGTATCCCGCGTACGTGTCCGGTATTTTAAAACACTTCAATTCCGAGGCGATTATGAGGGAGATCAAAAGTTATTACTAGATATCTCGAATCTAACTTGATCTTGTGAAAATCGTAACTCGCTCGTGAGAAAGCTTTTATCCGGAAATTGAAAATAGAAAAGAAAGCGGAGAAAAGTCAACGCAAGAGGCAAGGATGACGACGATGCAGTCGAGCCTTCGCGCTGAGATACAACGAGCTAACGCGGAACAATGAGGGGACGATTACAAAGGGCGTTCATTAGGATAATGAGCCATTGAATACGATATCCGCTGGTTGTCGCGGGCATCTTGCCTCTTGTTGTAAGAGAGTTACGGCGGCGGATCTAAATCGGTAAATTAAAAATAGCGTTTCTATTTCCTCTTTCCACTCGATACTCTTCGATTATCGAAAGTGACCGGGCTTTCGCTGCACGTTTCCGTGCGAAACGCGCGTCTTCGATCTCTCCGCTACGACGGAGAAAGATAGCGAACGGGGGCAACGAAAAAGGCCGTGACATCGATAGGCGAACTCGATGCACCAGACGGCGCAAAGCGCGTGTGTCGCGACGACAGAGAAGTTCCGTCGACCATTAGAAATTAATAACGGGGAGAAAAGTCTGTTTCGCTCGGGAAATAATACACCCTCTTTATTCCGAGTTAATACTACTCGTCGGCTAACGGCGGCAAGCCCGCGCGCGCACTTCCGCGTACCTTACCGTATGAATTATGCCTCCGGCGAATTTGTGCTTCGGAGCCGCGCTCAGGGGAGTTTATAGACGCGAGGCAACATTCGCATTTGCGTTCGTTAATATTTATTATCGTTATTATCTCCCGTGGACGCCCGGCAGATGCGGATTCGCCAATAATAACGTCCGTACAATGCAACTTCTTTCCGCGCATCTAGAACCTCCATATTCATAAAAATCCTTTCCCCCGGTGATTTGAGTTCGCGCTGCATTCGCGCATTTTAATCCCTTTTCATCGATTTTCCCGATTCCGTGGAGATGCATCGGCGATGAAGGCCGCGAATAAATACATCGCGATGAACGACGCCAAATTTCACGAGCGAGTTCATCTTCTGCCCGTCGAAGGGTGAGCGCGGACCGTGCGTTAAATTGCGCGTGAAACGCGAATATGCGTAACGCTGCTGCTGCCGCCGCCGCGCCGTAGCTTGCTGATCCATAAAAAAGCAACCTTCGCCGGATCAAGCTGTCGTTATCTCGAGGAAAGAAACGCGAAATCCCGCATTTAATCAATGCAATCGACGATTTATTTCGTAGCTTCCGTCTTACTCGGGGGATATCTAATTTTCAAAGTCGCTGAATCGTATTAGCGTCCGGAATTATTTAAAGCTCGAAAGAGAGAGAGAGAGAGAAAGAGAGAGATCCGGACATTAAAAAGTTGTGTCGGCAATTAAAAGGTCTCTCAGGGGGAGGATTAACTAATAAAGTGACTTTCTCCCTCGGGGAACGTCGCGGGAGATTTGCGAAAAGCTAATTGTGCGTCCTCTTAAATCTGTCCCCCCTTCCCCCTCTCCCTCAAGGACAATTGCTGCAATAAATACATCGGTTCTCGTGAATTTCGGGAAATTTCTGCCGACGTCGCGAATTTTTATTCGGTGTCTCTTTCGAGCTCCGCTGGTTGGAAATTAGCGCGAAAAACCAGGTGAAAAAAAAAAGAAGAGGGGCGCGGTCTCTAATTTAAGATCGCTCCCTAATCTCTTCCGCAATTAAAGTGCTACGCCACGTTCGTGAGAAAATTACGCGTAAAAGAATTCTCGTTAGAGCTCGTTCTTTTTACTATTCCCTGCCATCTCGTTATTCCCGGCCGAGCGTTCCAGCGTTCCACGCCTCTTTTTTAACCTCTTGCTCTACGGCGACGGCTCTTAGAAAATTCAACAAAGGGCCCGGGTGCTTAGCACCCGAGTGAAACGGGTCAAACGTCGTCACACAAGAGTGATGACGTACGAGATATAATCGCTTTAAAACCACTCTCGCGTTTTAATTGGCAACGGTGCAAGGATCTTTCGTAACTCGCGTACGCCACGCGAGGGGCGGGGGGTGGTCTTCCCTTTTGCGAAAAACTTGATCGTGGAGGTACAAATAAAATGCAAATTGCTCGCGGAAGAAGCGTCATTATCGCACCATTATCACGTGTAATTAGCGCCCTGTTTTTCGACAGTCTCGATTGCCACTTGCGAAAGTACTTGAGCTCTCTAGTTTCAGTGAATTTCACCTCCTTACACATCTACACAGTATTATATACACTAGTATTATATGTTCTAAACGTATATTATACTTGTATTAGTTACACCATAAAATTATCGCAAATAGGACTTCGTTTTAGGAGAAAGTAAGCGCAACGCGCGTGCCGGTCGAAAAGATAAAAACAAAAAAGAAAAAGAAAACATCTGACAAAAATTAAAAAAAAAAAATTACGATTAGAAGTAACGTGAAAAAATTAATTCAAATGACGAAGTATTTATGCGGTGATTATGCCCCGTGTCTTTCGCAAATTTTAAAGTATCTTTTACCTTTCTTTTTTTAAGTATAAAATGTCTATTCTTCGAAATGAATACTTCGTCACTCGTGTGGATATATACATTCCAATGAAGGTAGTCTAATAAAGAAGCCATTAAAAATTTCATTCACTTATGCTAAAAATGCGAGCGTGGAAAAAGTAGTAACCGAGAAGGTAAAAAATATAAGAAAAATAAAATATAAAAAATATAAAAAAAGAATAAAAAACTTAATCTACCAAGGAAAATCGACCGTGGCACGGTTTTCGTGTATCGCGTGAGAGAGCGGGCAAGTGCGAGTTGTATTTCTCATTATACACATATGAGTCCGGTCTTTGCTTTGCCGGCAAAACGATTCCGGCTGCGGTGAATTTTTCCTTACCTTTTCGGACACTTTTGCGAGGTCCTTTTTCAGTGGCCCCCTCAGTGTCGCACGATCAGCGTTTGCCCGTTAATCTCTCTCGCTCTTTCTCCCGATCGATTCTATCGGATCGACCATCTGTTTCTCTCTTTCTTTCTCTCTCTTTCGCTCGCTCTCTCAGACTTTTCAATCGACTATTCAGTACGAGTCTTTCGCTCGCTCTTTTCTACCTTTTTACTCGCTCTTTTTCTCTCTCGCGCAGAAGCTCTCTATGGAACAACAGGAGATCTGCGTGAGACACGACCGTATTTTGCATTTGTCTTTCGTTTTTTTTTGTTTTTGCTTTTGTGCTTTTTGGTTACTCTCTTTCCCATAGTAGCCGAACCGAACACAACGGCCGGATCGTCCAACCAGTGGATTCTCCAGCTCCTTTGCATGCGGTTCGTTCGACGATCATCGCGTTGTTTCGAGCGCGTCCACCCCTTCAACTTCGCTCACTTTGCATCCGGGTCGCCGCCAATGTGGATCTTCCCTTTTCTTGTTCAACAAGACTAATCTTAGCCAAAATTGATACTAACAACGTGGATTTGTAGCAAGCACTTAAAATACGACAGCTTGATATGACAGTTCTCAACTCTCGTTGGCAAGCAACCCTGATGCGTTTCTCTCTTTTTGGTCGCTCTCCGAGTATTTGCGAAGATCCTCGAGGCGGAAAGATCGGCAACAATTTTGTCTCTCTCACGACTCCCCGCAACGTTTTACAGACTTGAGAAAAAATATATATATATATTCGTCTCGCGAAAAACTCCCTCTTGAAAATTCGCGTGATTCTACGATAGTATCGCGAGCCATAGAATTCCAGTAGCGCAGTAAATCGACGAGTCGCAAAAAGGTCAGGCTTTCAAGCTTTAATTGAGCCATTAAAGTCGCAATAAGAAGGCCTGCCTGATCAAACGGACACCATTATCGAACCGGAAAAAATCCGAAGGAGTAATCACTGCCCGTGATTCAAGAATATAATCCTATTACGTTCGGAAAGCAATATAATGACGACAGAAGAGAAGATGCGCTATCTTCTTTGGAAGCGATTTCTTTTGACAGTGTCTCCGGAGACTACTGTCGAAACGATAAAACAAAAAAAAAATAAAAAAATAAAAAAAAACGATAACAAAATCGTCGGCTGTACCAAGTTTTACGGAATGAATTACCAGCGCAGCGAAATAAATACGGACTTTCGCATAAAATAATCGAAAAGAGTAGAATTTCCTCCGTTCGCGCGTATTCTCGTAATACCGAGCGATGTATTTCGAAGACGCGGTTGCCAGCTAAATGAACCTAAAGCGACGGCTTATGCGACGCGTACGAGACTGGCGCAGCTCGACAAGCTGCTCCTGCCACCATGAGAACATAATTAATCGAGTTGTTCAATTAGGCTGAACCGTTGTTGTTTGATATCAGCAGCGACGCAGCAGATGCTGCGGTCGTCGCGTGGTCGGCCGAGGGCTACAAAAACTGTACGCGATAATCGAAGCCCGTGTTACGCGCGAAAATGTCTAAAAAATTTTCAGCGAGAGCGAAATTACTTTACTGCACGTAAACAGCCACTATTGATCGCTGTACATATTTTAATATTTTTAATTTTGCACGTAAAAAAAAACGAGACGAGCAAAGCGAATAAATGCAATTGTCAATCGTTTGATTGTATATTGATATTTTTTTATCAATTAATTCATTAAATCGCTTATGCTATTATATAATTGTTTTTATATTTTACATATTATAGTAATAAAATGTAGTAATAAAAATTCTGAAATATTTGAACAAAACTGTTGCCACATCCGATCGCCTCGTTTACCTTCGGTCAATTCGACGGAGCAAAATCAATTATCAAACAGGATACATAGTATATATATACTCCAACGACAAGGCGAAGATAATTTCTGAGCTCGAGACACATTGATAAAACACAGAGTTACGATTCCTCGCATGAGCGCACGTGTTCAGCTGAATGGATTAAGGTCGTACCGCCAGCACAGAAACAACGGGAAAGAAGAGAGAAAGGAAAGGCGAATATACATATATGCGAACGCAATATGAGTGCAAAATCCGTCTCGCGAAAACGTACCATCGTTGAACTCGCGACGAGGACTTTCTCCCGCGTACCGATTTTCACCGGCGAAGTGGCCGGCCAATCGGAAAAGAGAATTTGTGGATCACTCGAGGCCCTCGAGCAGAGATCGAGCCGCGACAATCGGCGGCTCGCGCGCCACTCGTGGATGGCCAGGAGTGGCCATCAGTCAGATTGATCCAGGCCACGAGAGAAATCTCTTTCTCTCGAGCCCCTGCGACCCGAGATCGTCCCCCTCCCCCTCACTATTCTCCCATCTCTCTTTCTCTTTCTCTCTCCTATCTCATCTGTTCTCGAGCCCGAGAAATTAACTCGCGTTTCGTTAATTATCGCGATATAGCTCTCTTTCTTTTTCGAACAAAAGGCTCCGTCGAATCGCGATGCAGACTGTCGATATCTCGAATCGTAGCCGTTTCGCGCAAAACGGTCGCGTCTACGATTGCGTTGTCAGCCTGCCGTCTCTCGAGCGCACAACGATTTACTCTGTTATCTTAGAGCAATGACCCTCGTGTCACGGGTGTCCATCTTTCTTTGACGTCAAGCCTTCGCAACAGAGATTCTTTTTATCAATATCGAGAGTAATAAACCCTCACTCATCATTAATTACTGATTAACTCATAAATTTATGCGAAAGATAGACACTTGCGAACGCGAAGTTCGACTTAAAACTATCAGGCGACCGCTGTTGCTCGACAAAAAAAAAAATGCAAAAATATGTATTTAGAGACAGATCTATGAAAATCTATCGCGTAATGAAATCAATTACATCGAGCTTCAGATCGCGGTCGCCGTTTTACGTTACGAGTGCGCGCATTCCGAAAAAGAATGCGCCCACCCGACACTCTCCTGGAAGAAAAAAAGAGATTACATCTATTCGTAATGGAGATTAATGGCGATGTATATATATATGTATGTATATATATATATATAAGTATAAGAAAGTTCATGCACACCTCAATCTTTCTGCCCTCAACCACGGTGCCGTGTAGCCTCTCACGTGCCCGGTCCGCGTCAGCACTATTTGCGAATGTTACAAAACCGAATCCCTGCATGCAAGGACAGACAAAACAACATGCATTAAACTCAACTTACAGACTGCCAGCGCTCCGCAAAAAGCCGACTGGCTGGGCCGACATTTCGTCTTCGCGCGCGCGTGCACATGTAGCACGCGCGCGCGTATATATACTCTCGTTTACGTACATATAATATATGTACACACTAGGATAAGGGGAGGGTGGGGGGGGGGCAAAAGGGACGGAAAGGGTTGCACACATATATATATATATATGGGGGATGCTCCGAAGAGGATCGTCAAAGTGCGACGGGTGACTGCTGGGAAAAAAGCAGCCCCCCGTCTCGCACCACGACAAATTTCATTTCGTTTGACGCGGTAGAGAGAGAGAGAGAGAGCGCGCGCGCGCGCGTTTCCGTCGAATTGTGTCTTACTACGGTATATTACGTTTACCAGAAAAAAATTCGAGAATTGTTTTGTGAAAGTCGCGAAAAAATTCGAATGTACACTTCTTGACCATTCGGTCTCACTTTTTTTTCCGATCGTTTCGTGGAACAAGGGGTGGGGGGTGGATCGATCCCGTTCTCATTGAGAATTAGACGGAAGACGCAGAAAGCTCGATTCTTCCGTTTCGCCGCGGGCAACACACCGGCCAGCTCCTTTGTGCTCCTCTCTTTCTCTTTGAACCCTTCCATCACCCTCGGCCCTGCCGGCGTTGACTCCTCCGAGCCCCGGCCCTATTTATTTCTTTGACGCACAATGGCGGATCTTCCTCCCCGTACCGTTATGTATCGCGCGCGAGACACGCTAATTAATTCCCGAGGCTCCCTCGAGACGCAACGGAGCAACAGAGAAGCCTCAGTGGATATTCCCATTTTTTTATTTCCCGTCGATCTCGCGCTCCTCTCATTATTCCGCTATCGCAAAAGCTGAAATAAATAGCTATCCATTCATTTATTCGTATCCTGTAATCCGCACTTCGTTACTTCGGAGCTCCAAGACAAAATTTTAAGAAATCGCGCGTTAATGTCCAGAAGCGAAGACTTCTGAAATAAAATAACCGAAAGAAAATCAAATAAATCTTTTTTTCTTTTTTTTAGAAAATTGATCAGGAATTACTAACAAATGTTACGCAAAAGTTCGCGAAATTCGGGCACGCACAGTTGCCCGGATCTTGCCACATTAAAATTAGAGCGCGCGCGTAGAGAAAAAATAAATCGATGAATTAATCTGATTAGCAGTAACATTGAAACGTTTCGAGCCTCGTGGAAATTCGAATGAAAAGATTACACAACTGACGTCGATTTTTGTTTCGTCGGACCAAGGGCTTTGAAAGGGTTAAAAGTCGCTTTTAGAATATCGGAGGGACAAAGTTCCTCGTCATTTAGGGGGATGGGGGCACTGTTTCGAAATGTCGACGACCAGGGGGTCTGCGAGCGCCTCATACTGCTTACGGAGACGCACCAAACAACGTGCAACAAATAAGTAAATATAAAAATCATGGTAAGAAATCATGGTCATGGTCACATTAATCATCTCATTATCATATCATATCATATCGTATCATGTCATATCACGGTCATCGTCATATCATTAAAGACTCTTGCTTGTATCGAGAGGTGCGTGTATGAGAAAATGTAGAAATTAACAAAAAAAAAATTAACTGGAGGGTTAGACGTGTGAAAGGGGGAAACGTGGAAGGCGAGAAGGGCGTAGAGCGTGTCGTGTATGTGCGCGCGCGCGCATGTGTGTGTATGTGTGTGTCATCGTGTCCGCGCGTATGGATTTTCCTCGTCGGCGCTGAGAAGCGATAAAGGACGACGGGAAATCGAGCGGGAGGCGTAAAAAGATTAGAATCGCGATCGTTGTCGAGAAGGGGCGGGCCTCTTCCTCTCCCTCCCTCCCTCTCGCACACTCGATACGAAATATACGCGGCAATATCGCGCAGCGTATATGAATGGAAGAATTTCCTCGAGAGAGAGAGAGAGAGATCAATATACATGGCACGCTCTCTCACGCATCGCGATTGCACACGCTATCTCGCGACTTGGCGTAGAGCGCGGAGAGAGTCCCGCGCGAAGGAGGAGCACGCGATCGATTGCGCTGCCACAGGGTGTCCGCTCGCTTCGAGCACAGTCAAGTTTTCCCCCCCTTAGCCAACGCAGATATCGCCCTGCGATAACCCGCTGTCGAGTCAGTTGAACGTTATCAGGGCGCAAGTTCTCTTTGCCTTTCGCATTCATGAAGTCGCCGGAATAATATCGAAGACGCGAGTACACGTCGCTGTGACCTCGTTATTAACACTCTCGCAGTATACCTAAGAGCCGCTACAGTTACATTATCGTGGAACCGAATGAATTGAAGCATCCAAACTGCCATCGAATCGTCATCGAATTTTCCCAAGACGCTGACAATTCAAATTGAACGTACTATTTAACTTAAGAGAATGTTCTGGTCTAGACAACTTAGAAAAATTGCATTTAATTTTAAAATATTTTTATAGAAAGACTATAAACAGATAGGAATTGTGAATATCTTCTTATAATATTTAATACGTATCTTATAATATTTCTTGAAACAGTAAAAAAAATGTACACGTATGCTTGTAAAAATAACACACGTCGCTATAGTTTCTGATTTTATATTTCTTATTGATTCAAAACAAGTATTAAAAATTTATGTTTAATACAAATGTAGTTGCAGCACGAACTGCAGAGAATAGCAAATATTGAAAATTTTCAAAATAACAGCGTATGAAAGAGAAAGGTCAAAATTTCACGAAGAAATGACTGTTTTTTGTGTTTTTGATAATAAAAAAGTTTCGCGCATTGATCACAGTTCACGTGATAAAAAAAAGGATATTTATTTTATAAGTATGTAAAATATAAAGAATGTTTTATTAGTAACAAAATTATAGGAATACTAGTTAAAAAAAAAAGTAATTTCGAAAGAAAGCACACTTAAGAACATAATTTTTTCTTTAATGTATGTACAGACGTATTAAGACTCCAAATTAAAAAAAAAAATGTAAAAAGCTGAAAATTTTCAAAATAGACCAGAATATTCCCTTAATATAATACCGAGCTCTCTCTTCAAAGCACCTATCATTGTAAAAGAAATTTTTGCGAAAGTGCATGACAGATATTCCAACCAACAAACGTCTTCCAACTTGTGCGAATCTAAGAGAATTAAAACCAGTAAACGTCTCCTAATGCCTGGCTAATCCACACCCGTAAAAACGAGGAAATGGTTTTATAGTAACACGTGAAAACATGTGAATGACTTTCTAGCCTTTTAGAAATTCGAATGCCTATAGATGTACGTGAGCAATCACGATAGTGCCGAGGAAGAATGATCGTGATTGATTGCGCTGTCACGGAACGTCAATTTTAATGGCGTTTCTTCGGATAACGTCACATCGATTTTATCATGACTTATGCCATTCCTATTAAACATAATCGTAAAATTTAAATATAACAGTTAAATTTGCACTTTTGAATTAAGAGACTAAAACTTAACGTCTTCCACACTGAGAGAAAAAAAATATGGTTGCAATAATCATAATTTAAATACAAATTTATAGCGATATGCTACAATTGCATTTGTTAAAACACAAAAATATTTCTTTTATTTTTACCGCTCATGTATCTTGATATTTTAATATTTGAAACTGTATTATAATTTATAATACAAGTTTTTCACAGTTGATGGAATTACAAACCCAAGGTTACTCTCACCAACGTTTTAACGGTAATAAGTCTAAAAATGAAGCTATTAACCATCATTATTTTACCATGCAATTATAGTCGCAAATAGCGAACACCATTCTCTCAGTGTAATAACAGATGGAAATTATTACAACAACCGTCGATCTCGCCGAGCGCCATTATTAAACCAGAAATTCGCGTGAATTCCGCGGTATTTGAGTGCACGGTTCCGCCCTCGTGCGGCACTGGAATCGGAGGTGCTTTTATCGTTAAAAGGATTAATTGAAGTTCAGACCGGAGCAAGCTAACAGAATAGCGGCTTCTTCGAGTTGAAAAAGGACGGCAGGATAATCGAGTTCGCGCCGCGCCGTGCACCATTCGTTTCGCTCTCTTCGGATCGCGGAGCTGTTGCCGGGAATGGTTACGAGCCGCGGCTGTTACCGCGAAAAATCGCATTAAAGCCAAATCAAATATGGCCTCGGGCGTACGCGGCGTCGGCCGGAGCGAAACGGCGGAGCGCGAAGTTTTCTAATCAGGGCCGAAGGATACCGTTCGCTCCTCGAAATGCCGCGGAAAATGCGATTTATGGGTCGGACGTGGCGAGACTGGAGTTAAGCACGCGCGAAGGTCGGCTTCGCGATATTTTAAAGACGTCAGTTTAATCTGGCGTCTCTCCGCCCTTAATAATCCACGCCACACCGGGCGCACTTTGCGATAGCGCCTTGTCTTCGTAATCGATGTTTACCACTCGTTATTGAATAATGAACGTTGAACAGACGCAGAGAAACGATGAGAATTATTTTACGAGCGTTACGCGACGAACAGCTTTTTCAGCAAGCCTCGAGAATCGTTCGCGGTTTAATAAATGCGAGCGCGCGCTCGGCAATTTCGTTAACAATTGTCACAAACGCACAGTCAAATTACAGTTGGGAGTCTCGTTAGGCTACTAACGTAGTGTTCGGCGTACAACAATAGGTCAATTATCGTCGAACGAAAGGGACTGGCCCTCAAAGAGTTAACTAGGTCCAAACAGACAAGAAATACACGGGGGATTCCTTTGTAACCGGAAATGGACGTCGCGAGACAACGAACCGGCGCGAATAATTAACGATACGGCTGAGCCCTTTGCGCGGGAAGTTGGAGTGCCCGGCTTTTTAGCGACCATCGCTTTAACTAAAGTGTACTCGATGGCTGCCCAGCAATTGCGCTACATTTTCTATCAAGATTACTAACGCCAAACGTACGTAAGAAAAAGAGAGAATACGCGTTACATTCTTCTTTATACCGCAGAAAAGTTCTTTATCATATAAAATAAAATGTTTACATTGAAAAAAGAAAGTTTTATTTTAATAATAATCAAGTTTTGATGATGTAATTTGAATTACATGTGTTTGATTAGTACAATCAAATATTTAGTAATTATATTAATAGCAACCAAATATTAGAATAATAATCAATCGATTATTAAACGGTTACTAAAATATTTCATTATAATAATCGAACATTTAAGAGTTAAAATCATTTCGTCAAAGCTTAGTAATCCGCTAGATTTCATTAGTATTATCGAACTTTTTTCTTAGTGTACAGAAATAGCAAGTGCTTAGATAAGCGCATCTTTTAGTAAATACTTTTCTCATAAATAATTCAGATCTCTGACATACATATTCTACATAATATACCGTATGATTTTAAATTTATAAGATTAAAAGTCGTATCTCACTTGTGTCCCCAATTCCTATTCTTATACATTCTCAATTTATCTCTTCTATAATTTAAAAAATGCCCCGAGCATTCTGCAAAATAATTTGTCCCCTCGCATATATTTATTCATAAAATGTTTATAAATCATTCCGCGACGTTGTAATAAAACTGCGATACCCAATGCGCAACTTCTGTCGCTGTTTTTTTTTTCGTGATGTTGATTTCAATCAGCGGTGACTCGAGTGTGAGATAACAATTCGCTTGGGAAATTGCTGTAATGTCAATGATCGTCGGATACGTCGATATTTTTAGGATCCGAGAGCAAAGATACGGCACGGATCGTTGGGACCACCGGTAGAATTTATTTGCATATCCAATGCATACGCAACGACTTTTTCATCGCGCAGCCATGAATTCATTTCGGACCGTTAACAGTTTAGCGGAGCACGTCGTCGCTGAATTCGATCGTTTCTCGCGTTTTGGTAAGAAAAAAAAAAAATATGTAACATTCGCATCATTATGCAGCATACATTATCATAATATTCACTTTATACGAGAAAAATCTATAATCCAAATTTTAAAAGCATTATCTAGAGTTGTAAGTATAGATCTTGTCTATTTAATTAATGCATCCAGCATCAAAATTTTACTCATTATTTTATTGAATGTCAATGCAAATATTAAATTTTTTCTTGGAAGAAATAAAATATAATACAAACGTTAAAGCCTCATTTACATCATTTTTATCGTGAGGTAACTGACAATTCACAACTTCTACGGAAATCTTTATTAAAATTGTATTCTTAAAAATTTTTTTTCGACATTGCGAAAGCAATTTTTATTTCTACGAGAATCTTTATTGCACTCACATAAAACTGTAACAAGCTCTCTATAATATATTTCTATATATTTCATAATTAACTTATAAACGTGCTCCGCTTTGATTATAATGAATACAGAATTATTAAGAATTATCGCGTTGCAATAGAACACGAGACACATGACGAGAAAACTGCATGCTGAGAGTCTCGTAAAAATTTATTTTCGCGATCGGGAGAGAGGGGCGATATTTCGCGCGCGAAACGCGTGTCATAATTTATGGGACGTAACTTCGCATTTACTCGCAATCCCGAATCGGAAAGGATGGCGCGCATGCGAGCGTATCGCGCGGTAGATCTTTTGCCGAAGCGTTTTTTTTTTCGCGATAATTTTCACAAGCATCGGCGAGTTAAAACCGATAGTGGGCCGTATTTTAAGCTCCGCGGTCGGCGGGCGGCGTTCTCGTGACGAGGAAATCGCGATGCCGGGCGAAAACTTCCTTCGGGTTCTTATCGGACTACGGAAAATTGCAACTGGCGTGCACGCGCCGCGGATATTCGAGGGCCAAGCATCGGGCAATTAATTCACCGCGAATTCTCCTTAAGTGGACGATACGTTCTACTTCCGCTGACGTAACGCGATCGTTTGGCGAAAAATCGCGTCCTTCACGATACTAATAAAGTTAACATCGAAACTATAGAATGCATACTTCAACTTTCGTGCAACGTGATAATTACAGAGAAAAAAATTAGTATTAAATATTTATTGTTTCATATATATATAAGCAAGAATTTAAAATCTTTTTGGAAAAATTTATAATCTTAAACAGAAAGTTTTTTTCTTCACGTAAGCAAATTATGTCTGTTTAAGATTATAAATTCTTCCAAGATTTAAAATTTTTGCTTATATATGAAACAATGATTTGGTAATTTGATACTAATTTTTTTCTGTGCAGATACAATTACAATCGTGTAATAATTGTAAGTTGTAGAGAATTAATCCCCTTAATATTACCCTTACTGCAATGAGAAATAAAATTGCGACCGCTGAGCCTGGAGAGTCGAGTCGGGCCGGAAAAAAAAGAAAAAGAAAGAAAAAAAGGGAAAAGAAATTAATTTCCATCGTGGCAACGTCATTTGTCCCCGCGGAATTCGTAACTACACGTAATTCCAATCTCGTCGCGATGTCGCCGGCTCGATTTTCAAAGTCGTTTGTTTCAGCGCGGTGGTGCGGTGGCCTGCTTAGCGAAGCCGCACGTTCGCTATTAATCAGGGCCTCTATCAAGGAGGCCACGGCTTTCTTACACGGCTGTTTAGAGTCTGACGACTGACCGCGTACAACCAAGCGAGCGCTCGCCGCGGAAACGACCGATACGCCCGGCTATTATTATTATGCCTCGCAGATCGTCATCTTACACGCCACGCGCTGCGACGTGCAATTCGAAATATTACACAGCCGCAAGTTCTGCAGCGAGCTTTTATCTCGCGTCTATTTCAAGACCTATCACACCTCGTACGTTTGAAAAAAAAATTTATAAAAAACACGTAAAGTTGACAGACTGATACGTGTCCCGCACGTCAGGGGTAAAAAGCACAGAAACACGGAGAACATCTCGTGAAATCGGTTATACATTTTACAATTTCCATTCACCCGTCACCACGACTGTGACGCGATTTGACGTAATTTGCAATCCGTAATTTAATCAAATAAATCAATGAACCGTGATTATTGCATTCAGCCACCGGAAACGCGACATAAATGAGCATTCGCTGTCTTGAAAACAGGAAGCGATATATTAATTAAGCGTCGAGTGCGAGAAAATGCTCATTAATCAGCCGGATAACAATGAAGTCTCCTCGCTCGCGGTGCGAAAATATGTTGCAGTTGCGAATACAAGGACGACAGGCGCGAGACAAAAGGCGCAACGCGATCGATTGATTACCGCGGGACGTCACGCTGCTGAACGTCACCCGCCGGGCGACGCCGACGGCGGCGGCGGGACGACGACGGGAGAGAGAGCACCGAAATTCCGCGCAAATAGAAAGTACTTGCGGCGAGCACTTGCGGATGTCAAAAGACCGCGTTCGGTCTTCGCGGTCACGCGTGTTTAACGACTTGTGTCGCGCTCGAGAATATGCAGCGCGATGCAATGCGCTTAATGGCGCCGATGCACTCAGCATCCCACTTCCGTATAATTTGCAGTCGTCGTATTCGGTCTACGCTCGGCCCGCTGCGCGCCTCTCCTCGGGCGGATTTACATACGCTCGTGTAAAGAGTTAAAAAAAGAAAAAAAAAGAATCGAGGCCGTTTTTATCAAGTTGCTTTCCCATTGCCGTCCCATTTGAGCGCCCGGAAACGCGTAAACGCGTAAAAATACGTTTGAAAAATGCATAAAGCTATTTGACGAAATTAACTTTCCCTATTGAAAATGTTTGCACAATGAAATAACATCGCGTATACCTTGATTTCACGTCGAACATCAAAGATTCACGCTACGTAAAGCATTAGCGCGATATTTTATCCATTTTATTCGCGTAAAAAAAAAAAAGAAAAAAAACGGAAATGAAAAAGGAATTTTATTGCGAAACAATAAAATTCTTTCGCGGAAAGATTTCAAACGCAAATGATGAGGGCGTGATTTAAGGTAGAATTTAATTCGCAGTAGTGAACGAGAGAGGATTAGCTTCCCGGCCTGCGCGCGGAACGCGCTGTGCTCGCGTATTTGCGATGATTTAGGAGTTACACGGCAGAGGGAACACGACGACTGGACAGACGTGGGGGCCAATGCGGGCGATACGGTCTCGCAAAGCTGTAAGCAAGGAACATGATGAGCGCGTGTTTCGGCCAGCGCCATTAATACGGTCCATTGTACGATCGATCGAGCGCGCGTCCGACCGCCTATAGTCACCGGCGAACGTTTGTTAGAGAGCAAAGGACGAATGATCATTAATGGAAATCGGATGTAGCGGCCTGGGGAGGGAGAGGCGCGATCAAGAATTATTTCCCTCTTTTCGCGCCGCGTCGCGCCGGGCCATTGTACGCGCGCGCCGCGTAAAAGGCCTCAGTGTCGAACGGAGACGAGGAGGTAGTGGAGCACTTGAGTGCAATTTGCACCTTTCTTGATTAAGAGGCGCTCCTTCTCCTTCTCGCCTCCCGGCACGTCCTTTATTCCCCGCCGTCGTCGTGAAAATTCTGTCGTGAGAACGAAGGATTGCGCGGCGGCGTTTGTTTGCTTTTATCACCCGGCGCCCGTAACAATATAAGGTCGCCGTCAGGGCTCTTATCGGCTCTCGGGCTTAACGATGCGTGTTTCGTTGTGTGAATATTTTTACGGCCCCATATCGGCGAGTTATGAGAACGTGTTTCCTGCGAAATATATATCGGAAACCGCGCAAGAGAGGCTCGCATAAAAAAAAATAATCTTCGTATGATACTTCACGGTTTGACTTTGCTTTCGGCGAATTGGCGATCCTTTGGACGAGTGCGACGAACAAACAATGCCGGAACTAAATGCCGCGATTGCCATATAATGGATAAAAAAGAGAAAAGAACTAATCGGAGCAAAAATTGTGTAAGAATATATTCACGTGTACGTTTTGCGAAAGAGCTCTGAGCAATTTCCAGTTTGAGTATTCCCGTTTAGTGCGTTATTCCTGGCAAATCCGATAACACAAGTAGCGGTAAACCGAGAATTTCGATATCGCGCCCAGTGATTAAAATCGGAACAGGTACGCGCGCGATGAAATCGCGTTTTCAAGGCCGGAGAAACGTGTGTTCGCACAGCGAGGATTGTAATATTCTAAGCGTTGCTACACACTCTACCGGGGCTAATTACCGCTCTCGATACGCGATTTTAGTTCATATATTGGTAATCTGTACGAACAACTTTTCCTACATTGAAAAAAATTACTTTTAATCGCAACCAAAGTATTTGATTAGCAATACAAAATATTTTACTAGCGTCAACTAAATTGATAAACGATGCATAATTCGCAAATTTGTTTAAGTCGGCGCAACCAAATTATTTGCTTAATGTTTCTCATTAACAATTCAAAATTTGTTATTTATAAAACAATTTGTATTATTGGAGCCAAGTATTTCTAGAGATTTCGTAGGTTTTTACCTTTGTTTTAATTTTGTTTGTTTAAAAAATATTTAAGCGGAAACTTGCAGTGATTTCCTAAATTAAAATCATAAGTATTTTATTTCAATGACAATTTGTGTTAAACACAAGTGGACCTGTCACATATTTTTGGTATTATCCATTTTATTCACTTGAACAAAGCAAAAGAGTTATTTTTATTTTACAAACATTAAAAACACTTAGTTTTTCAAGTTTATAGCGTTTCGTTTCTGAATAAATGGAAAACTATAAAATGTAATAAATAAACAATCAACAGATATCATAACGTTATTTTTTTTAGCAAAATTGATCGATGCAGATTATTTTATAATGGAAAAATAAAATTGTTTATTTTTAATTTATTTTTTATTTTCTTTAATTTTTCATTTAGTACCATTGGAAATCATAATTTGAAGTAAAATGTGACTTTATACTAAAAAAAAGTTTTTGGTTGGAATAATTAAACATTTGATTGATCTATATTAATCAAATCATTTGGTTAGGTCTATCAAAATTTTGTTTCTCAGTGCAACGGCAAAATCGACGCAAACACCGGCTGATGCGTTTAAAACGACGATACACCTAAAGGGCGCGGCTCGCGCGAACGATCGTGACGAGCAAGAATGAGCGGGAAACGTCGAATAAGGTCTACGTTTTACGCATCTATCAGTATTAGCGGGCTCGCATCAGAATGTAATTGATTCTAAATTACACGCTTCGAACTGCGCGCGTACCAAGTTCCGCGCCGATATATACTCGCGCGCGACGTGGTAAAGAAGACGCCAGGCGAGAAGCGGATGCAATCCCCAGGATGACTAATTGCTCCTCCGCGGCCGTGATTAATTACCGCACCTGCCGTAATATAGCAGTGAGGTTTAATTGCGACGGACGTAAAGTAACCGTTCCTCCAGACAGCGCGCGAGCGCGTGTCGCTTCTCTCTTTTCCACGTCGCTCAGAGAAGTGTGATACAGCCTCGCGGAGATTTATATTTTTCCGGGAAATCGTTACGCTCGACTCGTTGAGTCAGTCGGCAATGGAGAGAAAAAGACAGGAAAAAAACGACGCGCGCTAAAACGCGGATGAAAAAAAGCGCAGGGGGGAGGGAGTGTTCATTCAGACGCGAAGATTCTCATCCGAAGCGGAAATATATAATCGACAATTCAAGAACGCGTTACGTTCAACAGGATAGACTAGCTCTATCGATTACTCTGAATCATACAGGAGCGTCAGAGATTCGATGGTGTCTTGCTGTAATCGCGAAATATCGGCCAGGCGCACGTCTCTTCGTTTCTTTCTCGAGCGCAGTGCACTGCAATCGACTCACGACTAGAAAGAAAAAGGTGCGTGCTGGTCCGCAGTAAGTAAAAGGCTCATATTTAGCCGGTTCTTGTTACCACGGCGTTACGTTATTTCTACATACAAGGTGATCATTCCGTTAAAAGGCGGCGATATTACCATACGGCCCTGACAAATGTGACTGCCCATGCAAGCTTGTATGTGAAATTTAAGAATAAAAACAAAATAAAGGAGAGAAAATAAAGGGTAAGATAATATTAACATCCGACACGTGCACGAACTCCAGTTACTCGTGGAAAAAAAAAAGAGAGAAGCCTACTGATTAAGTAGTCCCGCATACACACTCGCAGCAGCGCTTTGCGATCGTGCCCCGAAGAGAACAACAATATCCTCCGGCTCGCGCTTAAGGTAGTCGTGTTAATAATCGCATTCCTTGCCCTCGAGATGAGGTTAGTACGCCAAACGAAGAGCTCAATCTGTCTACGTTGTAGCTACGGATCGTTAACTGCGAACGAGAGGGTCGTTAAAAAGGTGCCGCGGCGAGTACGAGGATGCCATTAACGGCAATCGTATAATTAACGACGACGCACGTAACGGCAATGAGTATGATCGACAACTGACGATATCTACGTCTGACGTTTATTGTACGCTTAGCGAGTAATAGACGTTATTGACGTCTCAATTCGAATAAAAACTGCAAAGCGACTGAGTTTAAAGCAAGAAAATCATTTTCTCGCGGAGATTTCTGCTTCGCGAATCGTTCCGCCACCTTTTTTCAAGATCCCTCTCTCAGTGCGGAGACTCCGCTGATCTACCGATGAAACTCGACCAATCCTGGTGCACAAATTGCACTATCAAATTGTTAACCAGCTACTGGTATTATGCAAACAAGAAGTGACGACGCCTAAACGACACACCGACATCATTCGAAACAAAACGTGGACTACGCGTGTACTTTTATTCGCGCGTGTATCTGCGCGTACGTGTTCGTGTGGGCGCGCGCGCGCGCGTGAGTGCGTGTGTGTGTGTGTATCAGTACAGTACGTACACGAGCGGGTCAGTGACAGCGAGTAACAATAATAATTACCCAATTAATTAACAGTGAAGTGCGAAACATAGCAAGACAGAATAATAAAAAAGGTTATTAACACTACTTCGCGCGCCGACCGGGTGTGAGCGTGTGTGTATGTGTGTGTGTGTGTGCTTCAGAAGACAGCTATACTTCTCAATAGACAACCAAGTCAAAACAATTGATTGAACCAATACGTTACGTCAAGTACGATGCGTGAATGCTAACAAGGTGTCGGGATCAGAGATACGGAGAGGGGCCTGTATACTTCGTGGCTCGCGGAGAGAGGATGAGAAACTTCGGCTTCCTACTTCCGTCTCTCTCTCTGTCTCTCTTTCGCCGCTTCCATCTTCCTCTTCCACTCCCTTCCCTTTCAGATGGATGAACGTGCATGGACGAATTTTGCCCGTGTGCTCCGATTCTCTCGACAACGCGTGCGGAAAGACGCTTCCTCCTCGCCGAATTTGCTCTCGCAATTTCACTCCACATCACTGACTCCCATTATGTCCCTCTCGTTGCTCGGGCAAGCGATAATACCGAATAACTTGCGGCACAGATATATATTTTTTACGAGCGCGATACTTCTTTTTTTATCCGCAGGCTCTTTTTACCAACGAGCTTTCATGGAGAATCGCGTCGTTAATAATGAAGCTCTTTCGGTCGTAAAAATACAAAGGGAAAAAAAAAATAGAAGAGCGCAAGCACGTGGCGCGCACGATGCACTAGCTCGATATCGGTGCACGAGGCTAACGCGCGATATTTTCTCGTTCCTCGAAGTACGGAAGTAGGAAACGTCGTGCTTTAAGAAACGGAAACGCTCGCGCGCGCGCGCGCAGGTGGCGATGGTGCTGGCGAAAGAGTAGAAAAGAATGAAGACTGATGCTGGGATCGCGACGTACTCTTGCACCTCCGACGAAAGTAATAGACACCCGGGGGTGGGATATGGTGGCCGTACGTATCTCGGACAGGCAATAATCGTTCGTTAGAGGAAACGGCGAGTAATCGGAAAAAAAAGAAGAAAAATCAACGCGAAGAAAATGAATTCATCACGTAAAAAAATAAAAAATAAATAAAAATCAATGACGAGCTATCGTTCGTAGCACAAATGTTTCGTCTTGTGTGTCGACGTGTGTCGCGCGCGCGTGTATGTATCCTGATGGTCGAAACGAAGTGGGTTACGAAGGCGAGGACGAAGAAATGTAAGGGATTAGGATTGAGCTCGTGAGAATCACAGAGAGGATAGCTGGAAATATGGGAGCTTGAAGAATACTTGAAGTTGTGACCGAAGCTGGCAAACAGCGATATAAAGCGCACAAAACAATACGAGATTCAAGATTATATATATATATAGAGGGTGAGTTATAAGAAATAAAGGTGGATGTGCGTGTGTGTTTGTGATAATGGAAGTGGCACGAGAGATCTCTTTTTTCTCTTTCGTCTCTTTCTCCCATTTCTTCTCTTTTCGTACATCTAACTCTCTCTCGTCCTCGCTCTCTTTTCTGTTTTTTTTTTCTTAACTTTAAGAGATCGTGGAACACGGATTGTTAGTACAAATGCTTACGAACGGGAGGAGCCAGAGAATTTCGAGGCGTTATCGAAGCTACTTGTCTTCTCGTAAATGTTTCTCGATTGTCACCAATAATATTTACTAAATTCACATCTAGTAAATATTTTCCACGTAGAGAAGATATAATTTATTCTCTACAGCAGAGAGAGAGAGAATTCTCAATCGTCTTCGATCTTGTTAGACAATTAAACTGTTAAACATATTATACTAACCTGCTTATAGTCTCGTTCTAATAAACTGCTATAGCGTTTAATTCTTTTATTGAGAGTCTCTCACGGCGTAACAATAAATTAACATCATAATCTATAATTGCTCTCATTATATTTTGTAATTTCAAATCGCAAAATTAATTGATAATTAATGAAACAATTATAAAGATCGATAATAGCCGTGATTGTTAACAGCACGATTACAGTTAATTGACAATTATTCTTCGTAATTAAATTCTAATGGCGTAATTAGAATTGCGATCTTTCGCGAGATCAGACCGGACGTCCGGATTATACACAAGAGGTGAGAGGTATTCGTGGATGGTTTCGGATGGTTCTATGGCGGGTGGATATAACAATAGAGTACTCGTTGCAACGAGGAGCCAACTGTGTGAGACGATCCGCCGTTTTAAGAGAGAAAAAAAAAGATTTAAAAACAGAGGGGGTAGGAGGAAAACGGCGGAGTCGTAAGCAGCGTTTCTCTATCCTAAGACACATACGTGATTAATAAAAGAGGTAGAAGCATGGGCCGTTTATTATATACCTTTGATTCGCCTAGACAAAAGCGTGCGGCTACTATTTACATATAATAATAATGATAACAATCAGATAGAGGTATGTACGTATAACGCGTATACACGTATACGGACGACGTGTAGACACGTCGTCATATACGCGTACACCCGAATAAACTTCGGAAGATGCAATAGTATAATATATACGTATCATGCTGTTTATATTGCAGGTGGATTAGTAAAAAAGACTCGCCGCGGTGTGAACCATTCGTGTGATGGACAGCGGCTAATTTTTCAATAGACAATCGGTCTGATCCCGGAAAGGAAAAAGGGAAAAAAAAAATAACACAAGAACGAAGTGGAGAACGGACCTTCGACCCTTCGATCGGGACGAATCTCCCCGCCTTTCCTCCGCAGCTTACTCTCTGCTCCTTTCTTTTTAGCGCCCTTGCGGTCGCGTGACTCTTCATCTGGCTCTAAATTACACCTCGAAACTCCCTGGGACTACTGGACGGCGACGGGAACGTTGGGATTGGTTAGAAATAGCTTCGGGAAAGAGACGCGACAAAGTTTCATCAAATCAAATGGGCAGCATCTCCCGAGGGTCTCCTCCGCGACCGGAAGTGACGGCGGCCGTGGAGTCGTCGTCACCCGTTTACACCGCGTGTTCGTCGCTGCCGATTGCCGTCGCGAGACGCTTAACTTCGTTAGACTTCATTTACCGTCGCGATAAGAAAGAAAAAAAGGTCACAAAACAAATTTCAGTACCTTGCACTTCTCGTTCTTTTGAAATCTTCCTCGCTCCTTTGATCATCAATTGACGCGTGCAAAGTATTGATTTGCTCGTGCATTACTTTCGTGAATTTTCTCGCGACTCACTCGTCGAATTGTAACTTTATCTAAATTGATATAAATTGACGTTATCAATTATTGTACATTTTTGCGATTGAATTAATCGAGTTTGAATGCAGCGAGCGTAAAAAATGTTCGAAAAAAAATGTATATATGTATTGACCGAACGAGTAACAATTATATAACGCTACTTTTTGAAAATTTCTCGCGAATGGACGCTATTCAACATAGGCAGCTACGGACACACGATGTACGAGGTGCTTCGACCGGCCTTATAACCAATGGGAGCTAAATAATGATAAAATGCGGAAGGCTAGCTAGTAAAAATGCAACAGCTCGTCTAACAACTACGAGAACTAACACCATTGGTTATATTTATATGTACCGTACGTGTCATTGCACATACGCGGTGTCGGAAAAGTGCGCGTGCCGAGCACCTTGAGGTATCCAATCGCGTTCCTCCCAACGAGGAACCTCTACATCCGTCTTATCCTTCTCAATTAATGCCGGTAGCATTATTAATTAACAGTTTCTCGGCATTAATCGCTACGTTAATTACAATTCTCTTTTCGTTAAGACGCATCTGTTAGATGCCTACGTGTAACGTTACGACGAGAGAGGAGACTCTCGGTTCGCGCTCTTTTCCCCACCTTGGCTTCAAAGTATCTCTTTTTCCAAAATGCTGCACTTCATTAGGGATGCCACATTCCATTTACATTGACGAAGCTTTCGAGAAAAGGTCTCTCTCACAGAATCACACACGATCACTCACTCGTTTGTTTTATCACTAATGACACGTTGCTTTTGCAGCATGCAAGGGACATTCTTTTTTTTCTCTCTCTCTCTCTCTTGCTTTTTTTTTTCAACAAATTCCATTGATAACGAAAAGCGTCAGTGTGAATCGACTATCAAATCGGACGCGTGAAATCGTAGTTTCACGTGCATTCTACAAAAGCAATGTGACGAATGAAAAATTTATGCCGAAGCTCGTGACGGGATCTGCCTTTAAACATCATGTATTCAATTCGCGAACTGCAAAATGTGCACGAATGAAAATGCAATCAATCCTTAATTAAAGCATCAAAACTCTTTCTCTCTGATGGATTTTTTTCTCGCAATACGATCACGATAACTGTAACCGTAAACGTTACATCGCGCTTTTCACTGCCGTGAAACAAGGACGAGTCAAAATAATTTAGAAAGGATCTTGCAGATTTCTACGTTAAAGCGACAGACCAAAATTTCCAAGACCTCAGAGGCCCTGGGGATTAACGATTATTCTCGTCTGTTAATAGCGTGCCGCTAAAGTATCGGATCCTGTCACGCCTTCGGAATCGCTTAAGCGCTAAAAGCGATGGCGACACTTATGCCGTTCGAAGTAAATTCCACATGTGCTTTAGCGCGTGCCGGCGGCGTGGCGTCGGCCCCGCGAGAGATATTTGCATTGCAAAGGGCAAGACGATAGTGCCATTGTCGACCCGATACTGATACCGATAGCAGGATTTCTAACGTCACACGTACGCCTACCTAACATGCGAAATCGTTCGCTCGCGGGATGGCTCGTTCGATGCGGCATGCATATATACGGCAATTACGATACGTCGCCGATAGATTGCCTCTCGGCCGTGAGATTTTTTTTTGTTTTCTTTTTTTAATCGTCAAGTGCGGTTTGACGTGCGCGCGTTAATCCGTTTAAGAATCTCGCGTAAGCTCGTAAGCATCTTATTCCTATGCAAATGTCAGATTATGCGTGGCGAGACGACGGGCGGCGAGGGTAAAAAAAAAAGGGTGACAAAAACGAGACCGGATTATATCCGCGCATGGACTACATTATTACCAGCGGGCAGCCGTCGAGAGTCACGTGAGCGCCGGGAATGAGTAACAAATTGACCGTAATACGGCAACGAAATAGTAGCTGTGTCGGGCCGGCCGAGCGCTCCCCTTATCCGCGTTCCCTTATCACACAACGGGCTCTTTTCTTTCTTTCTTTCTTTCTCGCTCGCGATTAAGCCGCTTTCACGCGACCGATCCGCGCCGATTAAGCCGCCAGTGCCAGCGGACGGGAATAAAAAGCGCGCGCGTCTCGCGGCTCGCGGGAGAACTCTCCTCCTCCCCCGTCGCCGTCGATCCGTGTCGGGCATCGCTAATTGCGAGCCGCGCGAGAGTTTAATTAGTTCTGTCGCCGTCGACGAACGCGCCGCGTTCCGCCCTACGGAAACTGGAAGTAGCCCATTTCACGTTCCATATCACGGCCCCATGATTGGTAGTTACAAGTACGGATGCGCAGCGACATCGACTTCCTGTCCGTACAACCCGTCACGACGACCCAGACGAACCGGATTCAGCCATAATCGTCTAATCGACGACAAATACGTGCAATTGCGAGTTCTTGCGCGCTCTCCTCGACTGACGTCAGTTCTCTGATATTTACATATCGACGAAACGAATTGTAAACGGGCGGATTTACATCAAGTGGACCTGATTTCGAATAAATGAACTTGCTAATGGAAAATTGATATTGGATATCGAAATGAGATTTTTATCCTCGGCGAATAACGTCGCCGGTCTTTCGTCCGAGCTTAATTGATTACTGGTAATTGGTAACGGTATATGTTAATGGGAAAATCGATGCCGCGGATCTTAAAATAGCAACAATGCCGGGGGGGCAGAATTCGTTCGGGGTAGAGTCGATTGTCGGGGTAAGAACGTAAGAGAAAATGGGAATGCGCCCGCTAAAAAGTATAATACCGGTTTGCGTGACTCCCGGTGCTTTCATTGCAAAGAGAGAGTGACATCGATGACGAAAGCATTGCCGATAAAATATAATACGAGGTTAAAGATATTCCGAGAAACTCCATTTGAGATGGAAAACGATCGAGCGCCGGCAGCGAGACTTACATTTTTCGCGATACTCCTGTACAAAGTTGCTTGAACTTTGTACTTTAACTAGTCGGAAGTATCGTGCACAAATGTTTGCTCCGAAAGCATTATTTGTAGACCGCCTCATTCCACGCAATTCACCTAAGTGAAATAACTTTTGACGAATGCATCGGAGTTGTTTTGGTTTCAAATAAACGATCGGGAATAATTCGATGGAGGAAAGCCAATATTTATTTGCGAATTGGGGATGTATCGATCTCGCGATAGCATACGAAAAGCATCGCATCCTCTCGGGCTTTCGGATATCACGAAACGAGACGTGATTATTTTTCTCTCGAGAGATATATTAAGAGTCACCAAGACTCGAGAGCCAGCCTAAAAAAAGGTCAAATGTGTCCTACGATGAACGCACAAGAAGATCTCGGTTGCTCTTAAAAAAGACTGAGGGCATTAATCCAGCGTTGATAAGAGATAATCAACAGTCATTTACAAATCGGAAAACGATATTTGACGGGAGTAGTTCTCCAAGTGTCGATATGCCTCAAAAATTTGACGAGCGACGACATTAAAATCGAGATACGTCGGAGGGCTGGGAGCATTAGCGAAAGCCGAGACGCGACCTCGTGCATCTAATCAGCAGTAGGTCGCCACACGTGACGTCGACAGACGTCGTTGGGATACTGGGTTACCGGTGCGACTTGATGAAGTGCGCTTGAGTGTACTGGACGCGAGAGCTGAATATGCACACCGTCCGGTTCGCCGGATGCCGGCTGTCGGCACGATGTATTACTGCGGATCTTATCCTGACCTCCGTTGTCATCCATATTGAAAGCAATTTGCATTACAAACCCGCATATAACGCGAGAGCGTTACCCTTTTTCTTTCAAATTCCCCCGTTTTTCCCGATGCCGTTTGCACAAGCGGCCGACAATCGCGGCCACGATCTCGCACGGCGCTTTCCGTCGCGAATCGATAGTTTGCCCGTCGCGGCTTTCCGAAAGAATGCAAGCATCGCCGGCTTGATTTTAATAATGAAAGTAACCGATAGATCGAGGTAACAGGTTTGCTCATAAAATAAAATAAAAATAAAAAAAAATCGCCTCGTTTCGACGACGAGAAGTTACTCCACGTGAGCCAAAACTACGCAAGAGAACAACGCAAGACCTACAGTTCATTTAGATCTGAAGTAAGACCTAATGGTCGCTCGTAAGTTTTTCGGAAAGTCGTAATAGCCTAAATTGCACTCGAGAGTTACGTAATACCGATGATTAAAGATGAAAATTCGATAACTGACAATGGCACTTCGTACTTGGCAAATTTTTTATCGAGATCACCGTGAGCTTGTAACGGACTGTCGCCATCGCGCTGCAAAGAAACATGTACACGCGACACGGTTGCAGCAGCACGTTGCAGTAGCACGTTCTCGTATTCTCATCAGGGAATATCGCTGTTTTTCCGGCATGTAATATTAGTTCTTTAGCCACCTCTCCTCGTATCGTAGATACGTATATATACACACATACGTGTATATATATATATATATATATATATATATATATATATATATATGTATGTATGTATGTATGTATGTATGTATGTATGTATACGATGGACCGTTGTTCGTGATGCTGCATCCGTTAACAAGATCATTACGACCCCGCGACATTCTCGCATCCGGAACGTTCGTCGGCGTTCTCCGGTAAACTTTTCCAATAAATGAACGGGAGAAACTGTCACGTGTATACGCGATAGAAAAATCGAGTCACGTGCACGGCGCCAGCTTTCGTGGTTACCGCCAATGGTAACGACGCCTGAGAAAGCGGACGAAATGACAAAATACCATCGAATGTATGATAAACATTTGGAAAATAATTGTTGCGTAAGCACGTAATGTACAAAAATATTTTCATTTATTTTCACATTGTCGATAACGCGAAAGATAAATATTTAAAAAAAAAAAAAAAAACCGCTAAACTCTCTTTACGTGGATATGCATGAATTAATTAACACGCGAGTTTTTAAAAGAAAATATAAGAAAAATGCAACTATTTTGTTCTGAATGCGAGAATCCCGTTGGGTACGACATTAGCTTAAGATTAGCGGTATTATCGGGGGTGGGTTGACAGGGGTGGCTCGCAGCCTGAGGGCGACGTGAGCTTACCTTGCTTCCTCTTTCGTTAAATATAATTTCCACGTCAAGGATTGGCCCAAATTGCTGAAAAAAAATATTTAAATTAAAAATATTAAAGTATGCGTGTGATGTTTATTAATGTCGTGTAATATAAAGAAAAAATAAAATTGTGGCAAATATAACATAAATATGATGAAACGCTGGGATTTATATGATAAAATTTCATATTTAAAAAATCTGATATAAAGATTTTTCCATATTTTATCACTCTTTCACTGAGATAAAATTTTTGTTGAAAAACTAAAATATTTAGTCCGATACGCGCAATTAACTATTGAGTTTAATTAATTCTTGATTAAAAAATTTGAATAGTTGACACGAATAAACTACATCTTTTTTTTGCAACTAAATAATTGTTGAATCAATTCACTGTTTAATTTATCAAATTGAATATTTTAATATTTTAATAAAATTTTTTTGTGTTTAATTAAGCTTCTATATTTTCTTTGTTACCATATTATTACGCAATAATGTCAAATCAATTTATCATTTAATAGAACAAATAAATTATTAAATATTTTAACAAATATCTAAAAAAACTAATTTACTATAAAAATAAATAGAAAACTGAAAACTCAACACAATTATGTAGATTATTACAATATGTCAAACAAAAAAATGTTTCTAGAAACTTTCCATTACTTTCTATAGATCGCTATCTTATTTCTTATCAAGGAAGACAAGAAAATAAGCAGGTAACAACGTACATATCATTCGTCTTGCCTACGTCGCAATCGAAAGAGCGAGAGGCAAGCAATCGTCTATCGGCAAAAGCATATATATATGAAGACATCGAAATAATGAAAGTGAACGAGTGGAGTAGAAGAGATTGACTTACCCCGAACATTGCCCTGAGGTCAGGGTCTCGGAAGCGGAAAGGTATGTTGCTAACATGCAAGCGTTTTGGTTGACCTTTGAGGTCGGTGCCTTGTGTCGCTGTCGCGGGTGTCGTCGCGCCTGAGGTGACAGGTGCCAACGCAGCAGCCTCCACTCCGCCTTCGGGGTTGGTCTCACTGCCACCGCCCGGTGTTGGTGCGGGTTGCTGGCCACCGCCACCCGCGGCCGCTGCTGCCGCTGCCACCACTGCAGCCTGAAACACCTCCGACTGTCGTCGGGAAACAAAAAACAAACGTTTGAGAGATCACTGACAACGCGGCGAAACGGGAAATCCGGCTTGCTGGTCAAAGTAACGGTAAAAAGTAGCGCTTCAATCTAAATCTTATACGCTTATACTCATATACATATTAGAATCTTCTCCAGGAAGCTCGGACATCCAATCGTCTATCAGGAAAATTAAAAAAAAAAGCCAAAGTTAGCGTTTAGGAAACAGCGAAGTAGATGAGAGATGGATGGAAGGTAACCGATGCGCGCCGGCAAGAGAATCAATAAAAAGGAGAAGCAAAGGACTGTCAAGACTAATAAATGGCGCAAACAACTCGGCGACGCGGCTACGAACTTTAGTTTCGCGATACTTTGGCGTGTGTGTAGAGTTACTGTAATGTATGCTGACATAATGTGCACGGCAACGTATAGACGGCGCAAAGCGAAGTAATGACTGCCGCCGCTCGTGGGATGGTGAAACATTGCTTCATTTACGATAAACAACTGCGCGCGCGGCGTAATTAGCGAGGCGGAAAAATTTCAGATATTTTCCAGAAAATATTAGCGGCATTAATTTCGCACGTGGTATCGCCATTAATGTATAACGACGCGACCAGTAATTAGCACCAACGTACGAAACGGGAACCATTTGTGTCATTCCGTGACTCGAAAGCTAAATTCCAAGTGACGAAATACGTTATTGCCGCGTAAAAATATCAAATAATTCCGCATGCGTCGCATGTAGACGTAATCTCTATCGTTATGTATCTAGGGAAAGGAAATTCTACTATCTTCTTACTCGGCGCAACAAATGCATAATGCATAGCGTTAACATTGCGTGGCGCTGTGACTGATTACATCGATGAAATGGTAATCGATGAAATGGTAAATCACCGCCGACTGTGCCGTGTTAACAATTCTCCTTCGTCGACACAGTAATAAATTATGCAATAATGCTGATACCCTCTCATTAAAATCGCGAAACGTCAGCGTGGCGGAAACTATACCTACGCCATTTTATATATGTAACTAGAAACTTTGCCGCCCGGTGAAACAAACGTGCAAATCGATTCTCTGTAATATTCCAGTGTAACGTTTCCGTACGCATTCACATGTAATCGAGCCGCCTGTAATCGAGCCGCCTGAGGTACGAAGTTACTATTAAAGTACATCCAATCTCGAATAGGTTGTAAACAATGATTTATGCTGCACGCGTACCCGGCTAACATACAACATAAGCCAGGAATATGATCGCTCGTATTTAAGTCGAGAACTACGGCGCAAGCTGTAAGTAGTAATATCTGAAAGTGGTCAGCCAAATGGCCGACCTTATCATGCCTGCGCTACTAACTGCCGGCAAGTGAACGCGCACCGCGCGCGGTCAGACGCAGCTGTTACTTCGGGTAACTTGCAAAATATTGGGGAGCGTACGTAAAGCCACTATTTTACCATCCATTTGCGTGCTTTCGCGTAAAACTTGCGCGATTGCAAGAGCGCGAACGAGTGCGAGCAAACAAAAAAATGTTTTTTAGATAAATCGCGCATTTAATTAAAGTACACGAATTAATTTTCGTGCAGTTTTCCAAAAACTCGACTTCGCAATGCAAATTTCCAATAATTATAAATTTTATTCCATGTACAAATTCAATTTTATACGGTGTAATCATTATATTACTAATTCTCTTTTTTTTTCAAATTCAAAAATTAATTTACAGATAATTGTTTTTGTTTTTAATATATTCAGTTTTTCGCTCTCGTAATTTCAATTTCTCTCTCTTTCTCTCTCCCTGTTAACTGTTGCACGCAATATCCCAAGTCGAATATTGCTGCTCATTGCCCATCGTCGGTGGATCATCACCGGATTACAAGTCGCGATGAGAGCGCGTCAATATACTGTCGAGCGCACTTTTATGACGTTGGCGAAAGCTTGTTTCGCGGGAGATTGAAACTTTTTTCCTGCCCCAATCTACGCGTACAAAAGAGGCGGGCGCGGCCTTTCTGACGCGGTAGCGGGAGGAAATTTAACAGAGTGGAAAGCAGAACGAGCCACCAACCCTCGTACGACATAAACCGTCCACGAATATACCCTTCCCTCCCCTCCCCTCCCCCACTCCGCACCGGTCCTTTTAGCGTATGCCACCGACGATTATTCACGGAAAAATTTCGACAATTTCTTTCACCATTTATCTTTTTCATTCTCTGTTGGACGCTTTCATTATCTTTTTATTTCGCCTTTCTGTTCATTTAAAACAAAATGTAGCTGGCGATGTTCTAAAGCGTTTCAAAACAATTACAGAACGTATAATTAATACAGGCTGCTGCATTAATATATTATTTTGATAAAAAAGATTTATCAAGTGCAACAACAGTTTTATTATTATACCGTTACGTTGTGATTTTTTTTTTGACGGCAAAAAATATTTTAACTCGAAGCACACGTTAATTATATTATTCAATTACAAAATCATATCTCTTTCTCGTTTATTATCTATCTCAAAACATTTATTTCGATACGCTTGAATTATTATTTCATTACAACACGAAAACCTTTGCAACCGATCGCGAATGTGAATTTATTAAGCAAGTATATCGTCTGTAATCATCGAAAGGATTCGATTATCTAGCGTTTTATCTTAACAAGATACCTCGCGTGACGCGTCAAGGGAAAATGAAAATGTCCCTTTGCTTTCTGTCGTTTCGCGATTGAGAACTAACCGTCGTTCCAATTTAAGAAAATTATTCCGACGAATGATCCTCGTGGCACGAAGTAATCGAAATCGCATCGGCATATTTCTTCTCTTGACTTTGCGGATATTGGTTGAATATTGCCAGATATTCGAGAACAGTTCTTCCCGAGATTCCAACGCGTATTCGCGCATTAGCGAAAAGCACGATAATTGTCGTGAAGGTATTTCCCCCCCGTTAATTTCATTCCATGTTTTTAAATCGCACAACGAGGCTTCGGTTTAACAATATTTGAAATGTAAATGTAAATGAGACAGATTTATGAAATAATACAATTTGAAGAGGATTTTCATTCGCGATTGCTTGTATCTCTCAATCTTTGTTATACTCCATTGTACTAATTATACCTTCAAAAGAAAAGGTTGTTTATAGAAATTGAAACGTAACAAGAGACTGGAATTTGTGGGATTTATCACACGAACAAAAGAAATCAAAATTGCAAAGGATTATTATTTATTATCTCGATATAATATCCGCAACTGCTTAATTCCGTTATGCAATATTTACCCGAGTATCAACGGAATATGAGAAAAGCTTAATATATAAAAGTTATTTTCATTTATGTAACTATTTGCATTTTCTCCAGTTTAATTTACATACGACTACTAAAATCTCCTAAATTAAGCAAATCTCATCATGAAACTGGCAAATTGAATTTTTTAAAGCTCCAGCCGCATCTCACCGAGGAGGAGGAGGAGTCTCCTGAGTCATCCTCGTTAGCTATGCTGCTATTCGTGTCCCGGGAATCGGCATCCAAACGAACTGCTTGATATTCCGGCGGCGTGCATCGTCCACGGGGGAGATGCGCGAAGTACACTCGGATGCCAATTGATGCGGACATTTATTCCCGCAACTTTCGGTACAGCATCGCTCGCTTGCTTCGGGCGAATAGCTGACAAGTTTACCACAACGGCGGAATCGGGGAACAAATTCGAGCGTTATTTACTCGCGATACGCGGAATTCGCGTTGACGAAAGGTATAATATTTTGTTCGTAACTTTCTCCGCCAACGTAATTTCGAGACTTGTCGGAAACAAAAAAGATTTATTAGCCGTTAAAAAGTGCAAACGTCGAGTGTAACGAAATATTATTCAAATATGTAAATGAATAGAGGAAGATTATTAGTATAATTAAATTTATGATTTTAGTATAATTGCTGCGAGGTAACAACATCCATATTTATTATCTGGCAGAGTGCGAAAGAAGACTTTAAAAACGCCATCTTCGCGCTCCAATCAGATCATTTCGTAATTTATCCTCCGCGAATGCAAATCACTCTTGATAAAACATTATTTCCATAATTATGAATAACACAAACAAAAAGTTATTTATGCAATTATCTAGGTACGTATTATCTTATCAGTGTTAAACAATGATAGCCCTTCTTTCACATACATCGAGAAAAGAAGTTGTTAACTTGATTAACTTTCTTCGGTTCAAATATTTATATATTTAAGTTAAATACAAATAAAAATATTTAAACCAAAGTCCAAGCGTTTATGTCAAATACATGAACACTTGAACAGAACAAATTTAATCGAATTGAAAAATTTAGTCGAGTTAACCTTTTTTTCTCAGTAAAATAATACCGTGTGACTGTAGATCTTCGTGAAAATTACGTCGAGAAAAAAAATGGAATGTCGAAAAACATGACAAGCGAGATAAACCTCTCTATTACGGTTGTTTCTCGCGTCATATATGTGTGGCGCGTGTTTTCTGTATATGAGATAAACTTTGCGCAAATCAGATTAGGCGCACACAAAATCACTGCATGAAGGAACGCGCGCGTGAAGTTACGCGAGATAAATCCGACAAATTATGCAAACCGCGGAAGACGGATAATGTCATCAAGCGGGGAAACGCTCGCAAATTCTGTACTGTTCGAGAAGCTTTTAGTCCGGCATGAATAATAGAGACGTGTCGTTCCCAAGGCAAGGATTTATAGCCATTCGCCCCAAAACTCCGAGCCATTTGTTTGCCTCTTTTCCCTTCCCCGGCTCGCCTTAAAGGATCAACAAAACAAAAAAAAATTCACGGAAAAATAAAAACACTGCGGCTACCTGAAGAAAAAAAAATATTGACATCAACTTTCAAAGTTGTTTACCATTTCTATTTTTACCCATTTGCTTTACAAATCAAAGAATTGATTTTCCTCGTCGATTCGTTGAAACTAAAGTGAAACCAAGGTTTCACAATTTATAAAGACATCTCTTGTACAATATTTATTAGAATATAAAATATTTCGAATGAAGAAAAATTAAAGTGCCATCCTCTTCCGCGGCATTTAAAAAAACTTGTGCGAGAAAAAGAAATATTTGTTACAGAGCATCGCTGCGGATTGTCAAGATTATGATTTTCATAATTTGAAGTTGAAGGGCGACAAGTCGCAATAATATTTTAGTAATTTCCGAGTTTCGCAAAGTTCCAATCTTTCGCGAGCAAAGAAACTTGAGTAATCAAAGAGTGATCAAGAAAAGCGTTTACTGGTACAAAGGGCCTACCGCTCTCGGCAGGATAGTCTCGGCGCAATGCGACGGAAAACAATAAAACAACGCGCAGCGGCCTGTGCGAACATTTTCCTTTCGCTGAATACAGCGGCGGGCCGGTAATTCGTTGCTACTTGGAAATTTCAGAAAGTTCCAGACGACGGCCGCAACTTTATATTCATTAGCGGCGGGTTGCCGTGGAAGAAAAGAGAGGCAGGCAAATTTTCCGAGCCCCTGCGCGGGCGCATATTGCGAAGTTTCGCGCCGGTGAACCCGACGAATGGCGAATCTCTCTCTCTTCAGGGTTTCCGGCAAAGCGATTTCGACTTTTCGCGACTAACGAACACCGCCGAATAGCGCGGATGCTTTCAGCGTGCGACGAAACGTACAGCCGAAGAAATTTCTATTTCCTTACGACGTTTCAGGCTATATTCAAAATGTCTTAAGATTCTCACGTTTATTTCTACCTTCTCGACCAATTTGAAGTCTGTTTCCTTAATATGAAGTACACGAAAGGAAGTACACGAAAGGAAGTACATAAAAGTTCAAGTCTGTAGTAGGCCGAAGCAATCAGTATAATGATCGCATAAGCATCTATATGACGAAAAATAATTTCTGTGTGCTGTAATCAAATTTTAGTTGGATAATAATGTTGCATTTATTTAAAGGGTTACATAATTCCTCGATGGTCAAAAATTACTCATTTTTAAAAATTTTTGGGGAGGATAACAAATATATTTTATATCTAAAAAAGGGGCATGTTTTATCGATTATTAATATGTGCAAAAATACTTTTATTTTTAAATCTTTTTAATTTATTTAAATTGACTTTACTGTTTTCCAGCCCACCCCTCCAATCTTACTGTTGTCTAAAATTCTGTAAAACAATCAAAAATAAAAAATGATTGCGAGCCTCTAAAATGATGGTTGTCATTGTCATTAAGGCCTGAAGGGTCGGACTTCAAAATTTTGTAAAAATTGAAAAACATTTTTTAACAAAAGAGTTCGATTTTTACCTTCGACAAATTTTTTACCTTTAAATGTATTTATAAAAACTGTTATAATGAAAAATGTTAAAAAAATGGCCTGACAGATCAAAGAGAACTGCACTTTACACAAATAAAAATTTGTTTTAGTAACATATTAAAAATTATTAAAGTTATTATTTTAAGAGAGAAACTTTTGAAAAACATGATTTCGAGAAAAACATGTTTAAAGTTTCACAAAGAAAATTCACGTGAAGAATTATATGTTTTTAGGCAACCGTTTCTACTTTTTCCCATATACTAGACACTATAAAGATTTCAGATTTTAAAAAATTGACGTTTGAGAAAGTTGAGAAGATACGATGATAACCCTTTACGGAAAAAAAAATAAATGTAAAAGGCAAAATATTTTCACGTAAAATTAAGATGTGTGGATCTTTTCAGTTTGTTTTGCAAATATCTATAAATTTCAAATTATTCAGTGAACTGAAACCATTTTTTGTTTGTGCTTAAGTAAATCCGCTAGCTCGAAATAAGCAATCGCACAAAATAAACCGGATTATTTCATAATACGTCTTTGTGGCGGTTTTCGCATGAAACTATTCAAACGGCAGGTAGTTAAAACGAGTGCCGTCTCGAGCGAGTTAACTTGAAAGGGGACAACGGAATTTCGCCTAATGCTAGGAAACTCGAATGTATACCATTGCGCGTCTGTTTGCCGCCAGATAACTAGGGATGCACGCACCGTGTGCGCAGTATATGAAATATATGGACAGTACGTGCATTATAGTACGTGCAATGTTATATTGTCGGCGAATCCCGGATTATGCTATGTAATACTATAACGAGAGTTGAGGGAAACTAGTAATGAGGTAGAAAATTCATTAAAAAAAAAATCGTCTATTCTTGTGCCGTTTTGCAACAGCGTAGTATATTAAAATTAAAAATAATGCGATGTACTAAATATAAATGTAAATCATTATGTATTTTAAGTTAATAATCAAATAAGTTGATAGATGATAAGTTATTAATCAATTTTCACTCTTGCAATATTATATTCTAAATTGCATACTGTCTGATCAGACCTGAACTCTTAGGGCATAAAATTAATTCTAGAGTAATACTATAAGTAGATTTTCATCCAGACGTTAATTTAAGTTTAGCACAATTACTATTAAAATTTAGATGGTTTAAATTATATTTAATACTTTCTCACTTTAAAATAGTGTTAGTTCAGTTATTTCCTAATATCTATAAATGTAGAAAAAATCTAAACAAAATTCTTTAAAGTATAAAAAAAATTCTTAATTACGTGGAGAATTTTCAATAAATAATTTCAATGTCAGAAAAGTATGAGCGGCATTTTAGAATTAAATATTAAATATAATTCTTACTTAACAAACAAAAAAAATTATAAATTCCGTAATTCAGTCTCTCTAAATTGTCGCGGTTTCACAATGCACATCTATACTTCTTGTATAAATTATTCCAGTGATTTATTCGAGGCAACAATTTCTGTGCGACAAATTGTCCGCATGATCGGCCGTATGTGCACGACTCGAGCATAACGCTCCGTAATTCCGGGCAATATAATATACGTGTTGTCGCATCGAGGCGAACAACACGATTGCGCTGCCATCCGTTCGGAATGAAACTGTGGAAGGAAGCGCAGAAGGTAGTGGTAGAGCGTTGATGATGGTGGAAGGAAGGAGGAGGGAGAGGAAATGCATGGCAAACTCCCGTGTCCCAGGTGATCTCGCGTGCGTGAAGCTGCGGCCGAACGAACTGTGTGCGCGGGTGACGTGCGCTTTTCGACTCGATGACTAACCAGGCCCGGTTAATTGACCAGACGTATTTACCGCGGGACAAAGCGGCCACGACCGGAACCAGCGCGACGTTGTTCACGAATTGTTCGTATGCCATCAAACTGCCCGCGAGAGATCATTATCAATCTTGCCTCCGCGTTTGATCGGACGCAAACAATCTGAACTTACTCCCGTGGAAGAGAGTGAGGGACAATTTCGTCTAACTTTTGACGATATTAAAGAAGAAGAGGGCAATATGGCACCCATTTTCGTTTTATTGAATAACTTGGTTAATAACTTGGTTAATGCTTCATATTGAATCTCGAACGATTATATTCGTCAAAGTGTTGTTTGATAGTTTCGAGACTCAAAGCAATGAAATCTTACTTGGAATGTGATTTATAAAAATGTAACGCATAACTGGTGAAGAAGAAAAAGTGGTGGTAACATGGTTATCCCAGAAATAATTTTAAAATAATTGGTTTAGTTTAAAAAAAAAAAAAAACAGTATTTTGTTAAAACAAAATTATATATTTTTAATTTTTCCATTGTTTAGAATTTTCCTGTATTTAAAAACGTTAGAGATATCATTTTATTCTTGTTTTTAATATTAAAGAATAAAATATCTCTAAAGTTCCTGAACACAGTCCTCTAGATTGACAATCAAATTATTAAAGAAATATTTCGATATGAAAATTTTGCTTAAAAAGCTATATTAACAAAATTCCGCGTCATCATTTAACTTTGCGTAACTCGAAATGTGTACAGCCAAACAAAAAGTTAAATAAGAAAAACGCACAAAAGAACCTTGAAAAAGTGCTCAAAAATAAAAATGCATTGTCAGTGATCGCGTGTTGGCATATTGGCGCCGCTAAAAACGGCAGGTTACTAAACGAATAATTCCATAAGCAATTGTCAAATTTCATTATCAAATTACAGAGATAACAGGGATAGCCGTAATGTCCCCTTCTCCTCTACGCCTATGAGTTTATATTAGGCAAAACGGACGTAACATTTCTAAAATAAAGAACTTTTGATAACGCAATCAACGTCGGATATTACTTCCCTTTTTTTTTACAGAATCGATTTATCGATTTTTCCCTCTCAATTTGTCACGGACATAGTACCCATTCCGTTCGTGACAAAAGAAGAAAAGTGTAATTTTTTTTCAAGTGCGGTTTTTTCAGTTTTGCTCCGATCTATATATAGATAAAATGGAAATCATTGGACGAATTTTACTACGAAACGAGTTTAACGCTGGAGTAATTTCATTCCAATTTACGGAACGTCCCAGATGTATCGCAATCGCGGATAACGTGTAACATTATTACGAATACGAAGTGAGGCATTAATGTCACGAGTAATCGTAGGGTAACTCGAGACTGGAGGTTATTAGCCATTATAAATATCGAGCTTATCCCAATCCCCGCGGATGGTAACGTATTTCTCGATTCTCGCGCGCAGAGAGACGTATCGCGTTTACGATTTCACGGGAAATAGCAGCAAATCGCGCGCACGCCGCCGTGCTGGAGCTGGAAATAGTTACGCGCAGGGGGGGAATCGGCGAAACAGCGTGATCCGCACGAAACGCGATGAATTAGAGCGGATTTATTTAAACATTACTTTTGCCGTACACTCGTTGCGCGCGCGATATCACCCCGATACAAAGGTGCTTTTGCATTTCGAGCCGCGGCCGAGCATGAAATCAATTATCGTCGTCGCCGGAGACCCGACCTTTCCCCGATATTTATTTAGCATTAAAGCGCGATCGTCGTTATCCTCGCGGTGCTCTGCCGCGCTCTAACCGGTGGGGTCGTAAATCAGGGAAGGAGAGACCTGGATGCGGCGTCTCCGATGGTAATGAATCGGAGAGAGTCGGCCGACGGCGAGAGGACGACGCATTGTAGCCTCGAGTTTCCACGCATCGTCGATGCGGCGTATGAATTTCAAGGGAATTAATGGCACAGGATTATATCTCGTAATCGCATATCTGTCACAGGAACGACGTGCCCTCCCCGTGGACCGCCAACCTATTTCAAACAAAGGGGAATCGAGATTCCGCCACGTTCAACTATTAAAATGCAATTACCAACGAACCGTTTAGCTTTTGTTGTAAACATGGACGGATCGATTGTTACTAAAAGGGCTCACCCTAAATATAAGTGCTTGAATAATCACGGCGTTTTGAGAAAGATCTCTAAATATTTGAAATCTTATACTGATTATGAAATATAATTAATACATAATTCTTTCAGTAAAAAAAAAATTGTGCACTGCTATATGGCTGAAAGAACTCTTTGATGTGGAAAAAAATGTTTGGTTGTTTTTTTATTATAATTAAAGAAATAGTTTGATTGCGCGACAAAATCCCCCCCCCCTTTTCTATTTTTTTTTTATAAAAATACATTTTTGAAACAAAAATTTTAAAACAAGTAAATTATTTCTTATATTTCTGTCAGTGCTTTCGTTGAATTAAAAAATTATTTGTTTAACTTAAACAAATCATTTATTTATTTTAAAAGAAGGCTGATAACATCATTTCTTGAAATCAGATAAATTTTTATTTCCCTCAAACATATTTTCATTTCAGCTTGAAGAAACCAAGTAAAAGAAATAATTTCATCAATTTAAACTTAAATTTTCTCTAAGTGCAATATATTGAAAGGCAGAGAGATCGAGAGAAAACGTATAAAAAGGTATGATGTGAAAAGATTATTTCTTGGAAGTAAGATCCTGCATACAATGGAAATGAACAAAACGTAAGATATAAATATATGACCGTAAAAAATAAATATAAAGCCGTACAAGATAACTTATTATTTATGTACCTGTAGTGTTCATTGACGAAACTGATTTTAAAATTTCAATTTCTATTCCTAATATCTAATATTCTCTGCTGTGCACAGGTCCCAAATCGAGACGCGATGATTGATAAATAAAATTATTTAATCAAGACACTTCACGTTTTTTTTTTGTGGCTCTTATATTCAAGTATTTCAAATTTTGAATTGCAACTATTGTAGTTCAATCTGAGAAACTTATAGATTTTCTTCGTCACGGGCGCAATAAATAAAAGATTCGTAAATACGAATTCGTATAAATACAGACGTTTCCAAAATTACTATACCTTGCAGACACAAAGTTGGACATAGAGTGATGCAAAAAAGCGTAATTAATAATTTCCAAGAAAAAGTTAATCTGACACGTTCCAATGACAACCATCCGGTGAATAATGCAATAAACCGAGTTGCAGTTGCTCGTAAATTGTGGAACGGGCTAAAAGTAAGATCGTTAATAGCCTTATGCAAGATTTCTGTATCTTAATTTCAATTACAAAGCGCAATTATCGATTACATTCGCTAATGAGGGCTTAAATTTCAAGCATAAAATAGGTTTATAGCTCCGAATATCATTATGAAATTACGATTTCTGGAATTAGCCTACCTATTTGAAAATCGTACATATTTAACGGACTCGTTGATTCAATTACGCGATAAATTATCTCGCATACGATAAAACTGCAATTAAAACTCGACTTACAGAATTGCGTTAGTCAGCTTAACTAGATTCGTTAGTTTTTTTAAGTAGATTCTTACAAATAGAGACTTTAAACAGATACGATTCTCTGATCCGATTACGCACAAAGTATACTCTTGTTTCTGAATTTATTATCTTTATCGTCACAATGTATCTACGAAAACAAATATCTTTCCCTCACTCTATCCTCACATTAATGTAAATATTGATAAACATTAATGCTTACATTAATACTTTATCCTCATAGAAAAGATAAAGGAAATCTTGCCAAGGGAAGAAATTCTTTTATTCAATCAGTAAGTAAACCCTTCCCGTCTATCGCCGCACTCCGTCATGAATTATAAGGTACCCTCCCCCTCCCTTCGTGGAATTCACTCGTCGCCTCCGACGCGACGACGTCTCCTCTCCATTCATACGTGTCGAGAATCATTGACCGCGACGGCGACTACGTGACGGGATGACGGCCGCGCCTTCTCGGCGCGTCGAGAAACAGGAGGACAGGAAAGGCGACGGTGGAGAAGTTCGGTTCTCCGATAACGGAATGTGCACTAAAATCTCGAAAATGCTCTCCGCGTGCTCTCGCGAGGGGCTACTTCGCAGGGGCTACCGTAACGTGCAATTTCGCGTTGTCACGAGCGTCGGGAACATTCAAGGAAAGGACTAGTTACTCCAACGGGCTCCTGCGCTTGCGGTTTCGGTTGCATCGCACACCGGGCCCGGTGCAGCCCAATAACGTGTCGCCTTGACCTCTCGTCGCGAGACGTTACATTATTTGTTCACGAAGGGAAACGGGACAACGTGGTCCTAAGGGAATTCCACCGCTATGCGGAATGCGTGTATTATGTTCGGAATTGTGTTTGGAGAAATATATATCTTGACACATTGAGTTTTCCACGGCTCTCTCAATTACTCTGTCAGTACATCTCGTATTGTTCGAAGTAATTGTACGAACACGTAATTTTAAAATAATTCTATAACTTAATCTATTGTAACAATTAGTAATTAATTCCGATGAAGTACGATACATTCTGCTCTGAGAAAAAAAAATTTGTTAAAAAACTAAAATATCTAATACGCTCGATTAAATATTGAATTGATTTAACAATGATTTAATTGCACGAAAAAGGTATTGTTCATTCAAATTTTTAATCCAGAATTAATTTAATCAATTAAAGTTGCGCTAAATATCGAGCTAAATATTTTAGTTTTTTAACAAATTTTTTTTCTCCGTTCTTGGAGGAAAATGCCAAGGAAAATGCCAAACTCCTAATCATTAGAATTGTAATTTTTAAATATGCATAATTTTTAAAATTATCTTTCAATGTAACATCGAGATTAAATATATCATACTTTATTATTGTTATGTTCTAACTTTTTTTTATCAACTGTCAGTTAACTTCTCTCGCCAGTTAACTGACTTTACTTAGTTTTATCTTCGTTTATTTTTAAAATCATATTGTATAATTCGATCCGTTGTAGTAATTACAAACTAATCCTGATGCAGTACGATATTCTGTGCAGAGGAAAATGCTTAACTCCTGATTATTATCATTTTAGTTTTGTAGTTCTGAGTGATAATTGAAGTGCTTATCGACCGATTCGACACAGTCGTGTTAATTAAGAGTCAGAAACTTACGATGGCCTGTTGATCGACCCCATTCGGAGGCGGAGGCGGACTGAAGCTGCCCGCGGTCGGTGCACCGGGGGCGGCGGGATGAGGTGCGCCCGCCGCAGGCGGCACCTGGGGCCCGCCGGTTGGAGGTGGTTGCTGGGGCGCACCGGCGTTCTCCTCCTTCACTGGTGGCGGTGGCTTAACGTCACCGGCTGCACCGGCCGCCCCCACGACACCCGCGACCCCGTTTACCGGAGGAGGGAAGACACCCCCACCATAGGGCGCAGCCATCCCTGTCTGCACCATATGCTGAAAGCAAATAGAATTTCTTGTGAGTTTCACTGCTCGATCATCGCAACTCAAGTTTTAAGGTAAGACTAAATCAAGAACATTTTTTAAAACATTAGGAAAAATGGGAAAAAATTACACGTTGTTTCATACTGCATTTGATAGTAGCAGAAAAAATTTGGCGACGATCTTCCAGCCGGATAAAAAGTTATTTCAATAAGAAGTAGACGGGTGTTCTAATGAAAATGTAATTGATAATAAAATAACAAGATAAAAATTAATGAAAAAAATTTGAATGTTTTTTTTTATTTAAATACTTTAAATATTTAAGATGATTCATGTAAAGTTTCATTGCGATGCAGAGGTCAATTCTGTAAAATAAACAAAATTCATTTATTTACAAAATAACTAAACAGAAAATCACAATAAAACTTTGTATAAATCATCTTGAATACTTAAAGTAATTACGCAAAAGAATTTTTCTTAATGTTGTAAAAAATAATTTAATTTTTAATAACAAATAGAGTACATAAAAATGTGTTAGTAAATATATCTTATTCACACAGATTTCATAGTTTATTTGAAATGTTAGTATTAACACATTTCCAAATTTTACTTTGCAGAGTTCGTATGTCCCTTAAGTATCCTTAAGAGGCATTAACAATCGACAAACGTAAACGTGACTTCAATGGTTTTATAAGTTAACTGTTAATTAATAATTATTAATTATATGGATCAATATTAATGCAAGTTACGAACTTCTACTTGAGAAATGAAAATTAATGATTACTAATGGAAACTTCCTGTGATGGTCTGAGAGTTCAAGATTTACTGAATTATCCTGTCTAGATTCATCATATAACTATTTTACATTAATAAATTAAGATGATTTTAAAAGAAATCATAATTGCCTATCGATCGGTTCTATAATTTTTAACAAAGTCAGCGTGCTATTTATAATTTACAATAATTTAAATATGATGTTAAATAGACAGCACAGGAAATACGCTTTACTTATTAACATTCCATTAACACTCGAGCACTCTCTCGTCTCTCGATCGCGAGACAAGAAAGAGAAATATTTCTCCTATCGCAAGTGGGTTCGGTTCAGTTTTTCTGGCCTCTCGGAGATCGTTAGAGATGAGGGATAATGGCGAAAATGGCGTTGCCAATTTTTCGTGCGGTGGCGAACTATTCACCGTGACCGCAGGCAATCGTACTAGCAGAAAGATTTCTGGCAATGTTCCATTGGAATGTCGTGGCGAACTACGATTGGTTGAATAATACCTCACCGCAAACCTCGCCTCGGCGGCAAAAATGCCATTTTATCCCCCCCAAAAAAAGTGAAAAGCTAATCTTTCTCGTCCAAAGTCGAAAACTAGTTTTCTTATGTAAGAGTCACAAATATTCCAGAAAATATTCTTCTTCTGGTGACTTTTGGTTTAAGAACATGAATTAGTTCGTTCGTTGAGAAAAAAACTTTGTGCGTTTGAATACTTAAATTCCAATGTCGGGTAATAAAATATAACAGTAAAATATAACAAATAATAAATGTGTTGGACGTAATTATTGTTTATCATTTTATATTTCACTCGTTAAAAGTACGCATACCAAAGCTGAAACTGTGATTAAACACTTCGATGTTTACAAAGTTATATTAAAATATAAGTTTGTTATAGATTTATAAATTTTACGCTTCGAGAGCACCTCACTTTATTTATATTAACAGTTATTAAATTGCACATTATATAAAAATAATCAATTTTAATTGGACGGATTGTGAAACGTGATATTCTTGTCGGTAGCTAATAAAAGGCTTCGCAGTGGCGCATGGGGAAAAATCATTAATGTTCGGACCGGACTTTCCAGTACCGCCGCGGGGCCAGAAGAGTTTAAGTAAAGAGAGACAATTTTTATAGAACGTAAACGGCGGAGAAGGATCCGCGGGACGGCAAACGATTTACTATGGACAGCAGAGGGTAACTATAATTTATGGTTCGCCCCCGGGCCGTGCCATCCACAATCTCGCGCGTGGCAGGTTACAGATGGTTTGTCCAGTTCTCCCTTCTCTCCAGATTATTTCTGAACGCCACCCCCTCGACCTCGCTCCGCCACGAGAGAGCAAAGAGCCATTTGTTATTCCTACCTTGAACATTTTTCTGAAAATTCGATTTAGACCGGATTCCGCCGATACCGGACCGGCCGCGAGCGCGCACGCGAACGGAGATGAAGCTGCGCGAGGAGGAGCTCCGTGCCCTTTGTTAAGTCTGAGAAATGAAGGTCTCGGTCTCGGTAATTACGGAAGAGCCGACATCAACAAAGTGCTGCAAAGATCCAGATGTGATTCCTCGCGCCTGATTGCAATAGCATCAGTATCTGTGATAAATTAACAGCTGTCGTTTACATGAAAATGTCAGAAGTAATAGATGTATAAGAATAGAAGGGCGATTTTTCAATTTATAAATGTGCAACTCCATTAAAAAGCAATGAGAAGTAAATAATGTCTCGTGAATATATATGTACACAAATATATGTCTCTCTCTCTCTCTCTTTTTCTTTCTCTCATATGTATAATTAATTTAATGAAAATGCATAATTATAATCAACGTTTGTCAATACCGATTTTACACTTATGCAATAAATCTAATTTCCTCTCATTTCTATTTATCTTTATTTTCGTCGTATCAGGAATGTCTTCCTTCGAAAATTGAAATTTCGCAAAATAAAAGTTTATTGCAATTCCACCTAGCAGCGGAAACTGTACACGAAATACCCAATCGTCCCTTCAAATTTGGTAACACGAAGTCAATTTTTTTTTTTTCAATCGAGATTCAATTACGGATACTCATACACGGGGCAAATGGAACTCTATAACAAAACCGCGAAAGAAACTGTCGGAAAGAGGTTTCGTCGGAAGTCTGCTCACGATCGGCGACATTAACAAGAAAAATCTACGAAGAACGAGCACGATGATGAGCAGAAAGAGGAGAAGTAATACGAGAAGGTATATATTGTTCGCAGGAGACAATCAATGAAAGGATACGCGGCGAGCGGTGTACTTCACGTGCGAAGGGGGATCCCTTTAGAAAAGCCTCGCGGCGAACGAGAGCTGAAACTAAGTTTGAGCGAGGCCGAGGAAAGTCACCTTGCGATCTATAGCTCTACACATCGCATTCCTCTTCCATCGACTTTCTATTCCGCGAGCGTAGCTTAATCAACGAAAGGGACAGCATGGATAAGAAAAAGGAGAGAGCGCGCACACGCTGGAGAACGTGATCCCGTACCGACCTAATTTTCTCTCGCTAGCACGGGAAATATGTCTTCCGATTGGCTGGGAAAGCCATGGCGGCTTTTCTCCCCCCGATCACGGAGATAAAGAACCCCGACGGGAATTAAAAATGCATTAATCTTTCTGGTCGACGAATACGAAGAAACGTGGACTTGGATTTGCCGACTGCTAGCTGCTATTCCGCTAATTAATTTTTTTTTTTTTTCGTTCCAAGAACGGACGCGATCGCAGATAAGAGAGAATCCTGGCAAGAGTTTTGTGACTTCGCTATATAGGCGAATGTATTTCTTCGCAACGTCGCAATAGCTGCCGGAAGTTTGAGCGCGGTATGTTAAAATTAAACTCGGGTCACGTTAAATCGAATCAAATTTATGTCACGTTCATAGGCGGAGCTAGGCGGAAGCTTGCTCTCTCTCTCTCTCTCTCTCTCTGCGTGTCCAAATAAAATGTCGCGTTGAAATTACTCGCGTGCACAGACAATGGAATTGTCTATGTAACGCCACTAAATAAATTTTAAAAAAATTTCTTCCTCCAAATATCAGAAGGATTCATCAAAATTGCAAGTATATTGCGGATATTACGAAAAAAAATTAGGTTTCTTCGACAGCTCAAAGGGCATCTCAACTCGCGATAAAACTCTCAATTCCATTTTGGTGAATGATCCACTCTCGCTCGGTCAACGACAGTCTAACAGTTCTTTGTCGTCTGTTCCTTCTTCTTTCCCCCCTTTTTTTTCACGATTGAGAACGGAGCGAGGTTTCCATGCGGCAGTACATACAAGGGACCATTCAGAGCATGCTTCCCCTTCGACGTCAGCAGAGCGTGTCGCCGCAGCTAGCTTGGGCCTTACGGCGATCGCGTGCGCGAGGAACGTAATGAAAAAAAAATTTTAATGACCCCACGCTAATTCGATCAGCTACCTCGGGCGTAGAGAATGAATGACCAAATGCACGGCGGCGCTCTCGTGCCGTTTCTGCGATGCATTCGCGCTGCTTAATTAGATACTCGAGGCAAACGATTATTCGAACACGGTTATGCGAACTGCCGATTCATCTCCTCGTTCGGTTCACACGATTAATTATGACAATCGTTAGCTCTGATTTAACCTTCGGAGCTATTATTTAACTCTGAACTTTATTGGAATACAACATTTGGAACCGAATTAAATTTGGATTGTTATACATTATGACTGAGATTAAATTGTTTCTACGAGGAATCCAGAAAATTATTCGGATTACAAATGCATCGATTACGTACATAGAAGTTCTAAACGGTAAATTAAAAATTTTTTCTTAATTTTTAGAAGTGTAAAAGATGGTAAAAAAAATAATGCAAAGAGAAATTGGAAGGGTGAAAAAGTGTCTTAAAAAATTATTTAACTCTTTACGATATTAAAAATGTCGTGAAATTCAATGTATTTTTAAGTTAAACGTTAAATTTTAAGTACAATAAATTTAATGTTTCTTTAAGTGAAAAATATGTGCATGGAATTCAGTGCACTTTTGACAACGTTAAGCGTACCTGTTTGAAATGTGAAACTTTAACAGTTATTCAACAGTAAGTACACTGTTCAAAGTAGACATCAGAATTTAATGTGATGTAACGGAAGCAAATTTCAAGCAGGTACATTTAAAAAATATTTAATGTGCGTTTAATGTAAATTTAATGTTGCCAAAAGTGCACTATAAATTTCACGCACGCACGCTTTCCGGTTACAGATACATTAAATTTAATGCGCAACTTGAAAAAAAGTACATCGAGCTTCATGACATTTTTAACAGTGTAGATGTACAATAAATTTGAGTCGAAGGCGCGAGGAAATGGAACTCAAATAAGATCGTATTGCTAGGTACAGTTTGCCCTTTGAATTTCGGGACTTTGCACGCCGCAGGATTGATCGTTACGACCTAGAATTCTCGCGGATCACTAGCTCAATGCTGCATCTCGCGTTACGAAGAGCTAAGCCCGGTACAAGCTACGAAATCCGAGTTATCTCGACATATCGGCTCCCTCTCTTTGCTTCAGATCGATTCATGCAAATGCTATATCAGACCAACGACCTATTTTGAGAGAGTGCCATCGACCAAACAAAATGGCACTTTTCTCATGCACAGTGCCTGTCTTATCGACTAAAATTGGGAGGCAGGAGGGGATTGGGAGGCGAATAACCGGCAAACCAGGGAACTGGCTTGTCGATCTGCATGGAGGTTCAACGTTATCGGAATTGACAGTAGAAAAAGCGGACACGCGATAGCTACGGGAGGAGGCTGTTTCGCGCGGATCCGCGAGGAGATGCGCGAATCGAGATGGATTGTCGTTTCTCGCGCCAAGTCTCTCACGCAGCGAAGTTTCGCACAGCGCAAATACCTCGATTCTGTAACTCAATGAAAGTATGCGGACGGTGTTGCGAGAGAACACTGAATTAATTCGCTTAATTTAAAAAAAAAGTACACAATTGCGTCAGCAACGCGCGGAACTCCTCGTTTTAAACTTTAAATTAATTCGCGTAAAACTGCTGTTTTGCGAATTAAGCTAGTGTTGCGTAATATCAAATATGGAAATGATATTATCGCAATTTTACAAAATGGCTACAAATGGATGCATTTGTAATTCCGCGCGCTGCGTTCGAGATAATGGCGTGGGTTGGAAAACAGCTTATTTGCGCATTGCTATTCGTAGCCGTATCAGAATGCATCGCGCCACGTTTTGAAATGCAAAAACGGATACGGCGATGCGGATATGCCAACGGATGCTATGGAAAAATCGAGAAAGACGTATCCTCCATAGCGAAGAAAGGGAACAATGCAATTTCCCAGAAGTACGCACCATCTCCTTCGAACATTATCATTTATTAACGCGCGAAAGCTAATACCAAGATAATTGAAATTCTACTTAGCATGTAGATCTACACCAAATTTCATTGCATCCACATTTTCATACAAGTAAAGAAATAAAGTCATCCCGAGAAAAGATTCTTGAAAATTTATTTGTGGGATATAAATTTATTTAATTAAGATAAATCTTCATTTAAATGCGGCGAGATAAAATTTTATTTCTAGCAAATGAATCAATTAATGAGACGAATAAAATATATTTCACAGAAGTATTCTGTCATCGAAATCTATTTTCTTTTACAACTAATAAATATATCGAAGAAAATATCACAATTATATTTTTTTTCTCAGTGCAGGAAAGAGGCAAAGCTGCAAGCTAACACGTTCTAATTTTATTCAGTTCTAATCTCTTGAAAAGAATAAGCGTATTTTAAGAAGAAAGCCTAATAAAACACGGAGGATCGAAAATCGTGCTATATCACGCTGACTTGCGTAAACGTATCTAAAATACTTTCTATCTACAGACTGTTTTAACTTTCCCTCGCACTTGACTAAGCTTGAACGAGTGGTGACTACTCAGAATTTCTTCCCCCACTTTAATTACACGTATACTTAATTTAATATTGTCAACTAATGTGTAATTTACAGGAAAAAAAAAACAGCTAAAGTTTCCTAATAAAACGTAGCCGAATATAATCGAACATTACAAAAACATTGAAAACAATTACGACGCAATTAAAATCTTGGAAACGGCATAAAATGTGTGCCGAGCAGAAAAAAAAATATATATATAAAGGTACATCGCAATCGACTTCCGTAAAGATGTTACTATTGTTTCGATGCTGTGCTTCTCGCGGAGCGGCGCAACACTACCATTACGTCATATCCAGAAAGCGAGCAATAATTTCAGCGGCGGACACGTACGCGCGCACACCAGCGCACGCTGCAGGAGCGGGAGCGCCCGTAATTTAACATCGGGTTTTCATCTCGAGTACTTTCCCACGAGTGTACCGACACGGGGCAGCTTTAAGCTTCCGCGACAGCGGTTTGCCCTTGAGTATTAGGATCTGAAACGCGCGCGTCGGCGGCGCGCGGCCACCCTTCCTCGTCCTTTCGATGTTTTGACGCCAGCAAAGCGAACGGGCCTCCAAGAATAAACCTGAAATCAATAGCGGCTCGACAGAGAGCGCGAGAGAAAGTGAGACAAAGAGCAAGGCAGAAGCGGGAATAGAACGAGACAGAAAGAGGGAGAGAGAGAGAGAGAGAGAAAGAGAGTGGATAACGGCAGGAGGTTTTCCGACCGGCCGAGCTTAAAGCACATCCGGCATATCCTTCTCTATGCACTTCACTTTGGTAGATTTTTCGTCCTATGATTGCCAAAGTATCATTTCGATCCGTCGTCGCCGGACGAGGACAGAGGAGTTCGTAGAAAAAAAAAAAACTATACGTCTTTATTACGTAGCGCTTCCCGGAATTGACAAGCGAGCTTTAAACAGTATTGACGGGAATCGTAAAAATGTTTTATGATGCGTTTCATTTAGCTTCTGCAGTGTCGTTTTCTGTACCGTGTTATAGTGTTATACTTCGCGCTGAGACAACAGTATTATTATTTTCATTGTATGATTGTTACTGTTGACTGAATTAATAATATAAGAGATCATCTTTTTATTATTATTAATTTATAATTTCAAAATTAAGAATAATTGAAATGCTTTAGCCGAAGCAGAATTTAAAGGCTTTACGTATAAAAATATCGATTCTTCTGCCAAGAAAAGCGATTACTCAATTTACTTTTTTTTCTTCTAGTAATAATTATAATAATTTAACAAGAAATACTTTGTTGATAATTGGCTTAAAATATACTTATCATAAAATTCAGAAAAATTCATTATATATTAAAAAACAGAAAGAATTTATATTCCTTCGACGAATATAAAATTGCATCAAAGAGATAATGTCAGAATAAGCAAACCAAAGTTTTGGGTTAACTTAATCTTCTTGGTTGAAATATTAAATTATTAGGATTCAGAATATATTTTGAAGAAATTTAATGCTTATGATAAACTTAGAAACAGATTTATGAATATATAAACTTGTGAAATATTTGAAATAAAAAATATTTAAATCAATTTAAATAATTTATATATCTTTAGTGTATATACAAAAAAAAACAAATAGCTAATATATTTTAAAACTATTATTATTATTATGGGATGTATATAGAACGTTTCTCAAAACATTACGAAAGTTAAGAAAAAATAACAGATTGTTTTATATTGCATTTGAAAGTAGTAGAAAAAATCTGGTCGCAATTTTTTATTTGGATAAAAAATTATATTAATAAAAAATAGACGTGCTCTAATAAAAATAATAATAAAATAATAAAATAAAATTAATATTGAAATAATGTGTTAATATTAAACACATTTCCAAATTTCATTTAGTTTGTAAGAAATGTATATCTGATATATCCTTAAAAAGATATTCTTTGTAAAAACAAACTAAAAAGAAAACAATTGAAAATTGAGCAATCGCTTTTTTTAGCACGAGGATATTTTTCTGGGCGTGAACGTGATATGGAAAGCCAATAATGTTTATTAACCACTGCTTAAACACATACCATAAAAAAAAGTTAATCTGCTCGCGTGAAAAAGTTGAAATCAAAAGCGCTATTGTTTTTCTTTTTTTTATAATTCTAAACTGAAGCCATCGCGAGTGGAAGAAAAAAAAACAATCGTTGGAAACGTATTTTGATTCGCGACGAAATTGTGACGATCCGGCCAGCCAATCGGTTGTAACGATGACAGAGAGTCTGATCGCCTCCATTCTCATTCCTATATGCCTCCTTCTCGCACGATCGCTCTCTTCCTCATTCCCCTTGCTCGCCGAGTTAAATACTCTAATTCGCGTTAATGGATGGCCCGCTGCCAGTGGATCGCTTCTAAAGAGCCTCTTCCCGGTCGGGAACGACGGACGCGTCGTTCAGCAGAGCGCGTTCACACCACTCGGGCCACTTGGGCCCGCGCAACAAAGCACCGTCAATAACGGGCCCTGTCTCCCTGAGATCGGCATCTAGCCGCACGAAGGAAATCGCCCATTTGATGGGAGTGCCTGGCGTAGCATTACGATCTTATATAGCCGCCAGTAGTCAATAACACAACACATGTATACGACGGAGCGATAAAAGTCGCTAAGGTCTACGTGATAATTACATCCGCCATCGATCGTCGACATCGATCGGTTCTTCCGTCACGTAACGAGACGGTTACGTAAGCGACTTCGCGTGTGTGTCTCTCTCTCTCTCTCTTTCTCTCTCTCTTTTTGGCACGATAAATCCATCCCGTTTAAATCTGTACGTCTCGTTGCGATTATCTTCAGAAAACCGGTATGAACACATTCGATACACCTCGCGATAAGCATCTCAGTTAATTGTATTAATTATACTATCGCGCGAATAGGTCAGATAAACCGAACAGATTATTCCTCGCGAGACGAGTTGTTTTTAACAAAAAAAAAAAAAAAAAAAAAAAAAATTGTTATTCGCCGCATAAGACAGCTCATGTTCACGAACTTACGCCTGCAGCATATTCTCGTTGAGCGATCTTTATCTCGCACGGCAGCGGCATTATAACGATAAGGAACCCATCTGTGAATCAGAGCGAACCGATCTACGTTACGTGATAACGATCGGTAAGCGTTCCGCCTGGTCGAAACGTCACGGTCGAACGATCACAGAGAAGTACTCGGCGTTTACCCGGCCACGAATGCCGATTTCAAAGGTAATTCAGTCTATTTTGTTAGGTACTCAACGCGCTCCGGCCTTCAACCGTCTATCTCTGTACGTAAATTTTCGCACGCACGCGGAGCTTGATAGCGGCCGCGCCGCGCCGCTTCCTTTCCGCAAAGCGCCGCGCCGGCCGCCGCTATTTTCGTCGAAAAAATACGCGCTTCCCCGAGAATTTGGCGTGCGCTCCATAGCATCGGGCCGGGAGATTTTATCCGTGCGGAAAAAAAAAAATAATGCCAGGGATGTACGACGTTACGTGCGATAAATGTGCTCTATGCTTACAACGTTTAACGATCGCTAAACTGTGTTTATCTACATGCGTATCCAAGATTCCGAGAGAAATTTTATGCACCATCGGGCTTTTTATTGAGCTATGAAAATGTTTCTAAATTGCAACGTCACCCTTTGCCGATTCACTCTTAACGTTTTATCTCCCCGCGTGCAATTTAATTGCTATCACCTTTTTCACTCCATAATCCCTTGTAAAATATATTTATCCCATAAATATTTTATAAATATTTATGAAAAGTTTTCAAATCCAAATAAAAATATACAATTTTACGGTAACGTGTTTTTTTTAGAGGGGGGGGGGAATAACTCTCTTCACGGAGGAAAAAATCAAAGTTGCCTCGACAGAATATTGTTATCTTTCGCCTATTCGTGAAAGAGTTATGGGAACCATCTGACCTCTGGGAAATCTCTGTATGATTGTCGCATCCTTATTACAGAATGTAGCCATTATACGAATGTCACAACCGTAATCTAACTGTGATATAACCGTATTATCGGATGACGACAATAGCATACCATCAGAAATAAAATCTGTTCACACGTAAAGAGCAAATTGGCAGAATGACAGAAGTAGAGCAGCTCTACATACAATTTAGCAGTTTTATTCAAACTGACAGCAGAGATGAAGTGGAATCTGTCGCCAATCTACCATTAGTAGACTCTGCTGAAAGAATGGAGCTTAATGAGAAAACAGTTGTTGCTGATCTACTTGCATCCTAAGGACATTCGCTGGCGAAGATATAAATCACACAAGAAGAATTACACAGTAACACATATACTCGTACTTTATTTTACGTGTGAAAATTCTCAACGAGCTACTGCTGCTGTCTACTTTACTATGCTACAATAGAATAGAACCGTACTCTCAGTGTCGTGCAACATACTTGTAAATTTCTCAAATGATACTACACATTTGTTCGTAGACCAAAATTGAGAGATGGAAATAAATTTTTGGTTGAGGTAACCCAAAAGTACGAGGATATTCTAACTGAATGTTACTTGTCATATGAACTGCAGTTGTAAAAAATGATACAAATGGGTATAAATGTATCTTAACAACTGCACAGAAAAAAAATTTAGTATCAAATTACCAATTCATTTTTTTCATATATAAGCAAGAATAGAAAATCTTCTTGGCAGAATTTATAACCTTAAACAAACATAATTTGCTTAGATGGAGAAAATTTTTCTCTTTATATGAGCAAATTGTGTCTGTTTGAGGTCATAAATTCTTCCAAAAAGATTTTCTATTCTTGCTTATATATGAAACAATGAATTGTTGATTTGATACTAAATTTTTTTCTCTGTGTATTCGATGTAATGTTAGTCCAAGTTAAATTCACGTACTTCTTTTCCAAATATGAAAAACAAACATGTAATAACCATTCTGAAAGAATGACTTTGTTAAAAATACAAATATAAAAATAATTAATTAAATCATTAAAATAATTACATTGCACTGAAAAAAAGATTTGGTGACTATTATTATCGAATTTGGCAATAGTAATTATTACTGTAATTATTTTAATGTAATTATAATGTAATTATTTTAATGGTCCAACATAATCATTTTCTTATCTGATTTTCAACGAAATCATTCTTTCCATTTCTTTAAATATAATTTTGACAGAAACTGCGGTAAATGGACCTCTAAATAAAATAAGAAGTTTGCAGTGTATTTAGAAAAAACAATAAAATTATACTCGAAAACCGCATACAAGCAGCAAATATTTTAAAGATCAAAATGTAAATGTAAATAAATGCTGAAACTAACAATAAGTCTAGTAATTGGACACACAATCCCACTTAGTGGTTGTCAAAAATTTAAATTTAAAGTGTCGAGAAGATCCATTATGTGCATAAAAGATAAACGAATGCCGTAGCAAATCGATAACACCTATATTATGGATATATATAGGTTATTTTATGTATATTAATAACATATTACCCCGCTCCAATTCCACATTCGGTGATATAAATTAAAACGATAAATGTCACGCTGCTTTTACCGCAAAGCGCGTTTCTGCAAACTGCAAAAGCGATCAAATTACGTTCTATCGATTCACCGTATGAGCAAAGTCACATTGTCTCGACAATCCCGAACAACAGTCGCGGAAAGCTCAAAGATAAAAATCTAAATGCCTTCCCGACCACTTTGTACCGCCCCTGTTTTATCGATAAACATGTTTGCAATGTGACAGCGCGCGGTCGAGTTATAAAATCAGCTCTCGTGTCGTCGTGGCTACAGTAAAAAACGGGTCCCCTCGTCGAGAAATTTCGCGAGAACTGACCGGCCGTGCGAATTGATATCGCCGCGCGCGTATGCGGTCCGGAAGCGTGAAAGTTTCATAAATCGTCCAAATGCGAGCAACTTTTATCAGCGCGAGAACGCGCGCACTCGGGAGCTCGCGGAAATGAGTCCAGTATCTCGAGACTCGCGAAATACGAGCATCGGGAGATCGCGAGGGGCGACAGGAAATTGAAAAATTCCGCGTTCCCAGGGGGTTTAGGAGGCAGGGAGGACGCCAAGGCAACGAGGTACGTAACGAGATTTCGTCGTCGTCCGACGAGTCCGAAGATGAAATTGGCGCTCGAAACTCGGTTGACTGGACTCGTGTATTTTTTACTAATCTCCGGATTGCGCTCCGACTAGATCAAATCGCCAAAGTACCAGAACGTTAATCATTGAAACATTGCGACAGCTCGTAGATATGAATTCGAAATACTATTAATACTTTATTTGAAAAAAAAAGTCCCGATGAAGCGAAAAAGTGTCGTTAATAAATTCATAACTGTTATATTAATAATTTACAAACTTGAAAAACATTTGACGATTAATTTAATTTATTAATAACTTATTGGCAAAATATTTTTATATTCAATTTTATAACAATGCCACAAATGTAATGCAACAGTGAGAAAAATAATTTTGTTATATCAACAAAACTTATATGATTGAGTTTTGGTGAAACCAAGTAGAATTTCTCGTTATTATAATAAAACTCGAGATTTTTAAATCAGAACGTTTGATAGATTTCACTCTAATCTGCTAATTCCTACAAGATTTCTGATTTTTGAACGAACGTACTGGTTGAATGTAGCAACAAGACTTTTTCCAGTAAAGTTTTACATTAACCGCGCGTTTAGCTCAAACAAAAGAGAGAAAGAGAGAGACGGACACGTATAATTAAATCTGTCATAAAAATCACAAGATATTTTTCTTATTGCAATTATCTAATTTCTACGAAATCCTTGGAAATGCTTGACTTGGAGCACTTGACGAGAACAGTAGGCCCATTCAAGTTACATCTTGAAGGAAGAAAGCTTCTTTGAACGATATTGCTCGTTTCTGTGCGCGCATGCGCGTTCAGCTCAACCCTTTCAATCCTGAAACTTGGTAATTATAGTCTTGTTTTGCGTGGTGACTTCGCCAAAGTGTTATAAACTCGGATAAAAATGACTTAACGGCAGATCGAGGTAATTAACGGATCAGAATGTCTGTCCTCGCGCAATAAAGTTCGCCCTAGTAAACCTATAATCGACGATAGTCATTTTATAATTGAGATTTTGTCGCCAGATGCTTATATTAATGGGAACGCCGAAATGTTGTAAAATCCTTTGTGCCAATTTAACTTCGACGCTCTTATCACAACAAGATGCTTATTGGAGAAAATGAAGGCTCGCTATCAAAACGATCAACTTGCGATATATATATATATATATATATATATATATATATATATATATATTCTTATTATTTCTTTTATACACCGGAAGAAAAAATTACTAAATTTTAATTCAATTAAATATTCGTTCGAATACTTGCAATGAAATAATTTATTAAATGCAAATAAATGTTTAATACAAGAATCACTAATGTATTTAACTGCAATTTTTTTTATTGAATAAATATTAATAAATAAATTTTTTTCACAGTGTATATATACTAAAAATAATAGATTCATTGCAAAGTTTTGTAATGTAGATTTCCATCGAATTTAATGAAACTACATTTCATCCACAAATACTGGTATGCATGGGCGCTTAGTTATCGCATTTAATATAGAAGAGAGGATTTTGCGCGTACGCTATATTGTCGACTTTAGGGATTAATACGTTGCAATTTCCATAGAAATTCATTTCCTACGTCGATAAATAAAGAGAAAGAGAGAAAGATATTGCGCATTTGTTTAAAGTTATAAAAAATTAACAGATAATCAAGACGATAATTGCCTTTAATAAACTGCTACTTGCTGATAAATAATTCCATAGATTTTCATTCATGCGAGAATACAGAGAGATCTCAATGCAACTGAGAACCACTGATAACCCAATGAGGGCGTCATTATTCGGGCAAGCATGGCCCTTCGAATTACCCTTCGGAAGATGGACCCTTTCCGGACTTATCCCCTCGCATCCTCCCCTTGCTATACATTGTTCATCCATAATATATGAGAGAGAGAGAGAGAGAGAGAGATCCATCAAAGGAGAGAGAAGAGTAGATACGACTATTTATGTCGTCGTTCGAATACGCAAGTCCTCTCCAGAACATATCATGTAAAAATAGCAAGATGAGCTTAGAAGTAAAAATAACAGACGATAAGGAAATGTGCGCAAAAAAGAGAAGATGTAAATCTTTGATAAAAAGATGATAAAAAGAAGAATCGAGAATAGAGCGACTAAATCTAATATTCTATTAGCATAAATTCTAGATGAGCAGACTGTTACAGCGAATGTTACACATTACACAATTAGCTACCGCTATTTTAGGCGCTTCAACATTTATTCTGCTTGTATCATCAATTATTCAAATGTCGTTCGAATAAAAGCATTGCCATAAAGAGTGGCATTCGTGAATTCATAAATTTCATTTTTTCGCCAAAAAGATATTCGTATATTTTTTTAAAAATAATTTTAGATAATTAATTTCGTCAATAACAAAAAAATTGATGCAAGAGCAAGCACAGCGGAAATCCACGTAAATTTATTAATCTCCGCCAGTTATATCAATTATAAAACAAAATTTTGCGGAATGTTCACATCATCATTTTCTCCGTGAAATTATTTGTACCGCATAAAATATTAATATCTCTTTCTCCCTCTAATGGAATGAGTTCGTGTAAACACTCGGATATGTAAATGTTTTGACGTACTTTCTAAAAAATGTATACTGCGCACTGCCGCATTTTATTGGTGTGCGTGTAACGAAATGTAAATTGCATGTACGAGCGTTAAAATTAGCAAATATCGAAGGGGAAATTGAGGGAGACGATTTCCTCGTAGGGGGACCATGCGGTTGAGCTTATAATGGGGAATCCAGGCGTGTAAATTAGGAGATTGTTAAAACACAAGGCTGAAACTCGGCGGACTGTATTATACGCGCTCCACTCGCGCTATATCGTTTCACCAACTGGATTATCGATTTTAGCAGCGAGAGCTTCCTCCTCCTCCTCCGAAGACACCGCGTCTCCGGAGAGAAGTCACTGTCAAAATTCATTTGAACTTTATGCATAAGCATTTGCGTCATCGCGCGAAAGCAATTTTATACGATAACAAAGTTACAGCTATATAAGTTACGGTTAGCGTTTTTCGCGGGAAGGAAAAAAAAATTTAGCTTCTGAAATGACATTGCACATTCATAATCAGCAAAAACGTAACGTTTACGTTCGTATCAAGTTCCTCATAACGGAAGAGAGTAGATAATTATTAAGCTCCGCGGACAACTTTAAATTATCACTCTGCATTCTTTCATGAACTAAAAGAGCCAGGAGTTTCTTATTACAATTTTAAAATTCTTTTGATGAAACGGTTTTTCATTTTAAAAGTAAGATAAGTTAGCTGCACGTAGGAGACATATTAAATTTCTGCGCAGTTAAACTATTATTACCGCACGGTTATTAACGGGACGGCGCGTAACGGTGATTTTTTTTTCCTTTCTTCTTTTTTTATCCCGTTAAAACAACGATGTCACCGACATGTTCCAAAAAAGGGTGAGAAAATTCGGTCGGCAAAGAATTCCGTTCCCCTGACGATCCTGATCTAATTTTGGACACGTCCGGCCACATGCGAGAGCCCGATCGTGAGTGACAGAAGCGCGTATTTCCGAAGAACCTAAATTCGATTCGCGAATAGATTCCGCATTGACGGTGTCACGTCCGTCGTATCGAAGATCTCGATACAACGAGAAAATATTGATCTCTCTTATGAAGGACTGACATATTGGACAAATTGCGCGGTATTCTTTCCAGAAATAGCGAGTTCCCTTATTTATTTATTTTTTCTTTTTTAGATCCCCGTGCGATAAGCGGCATCTTGGAAGGCGGAGACTACTCGTTGCTTTGTAACGGCCGACGTTTCTGAGGTCCGATACCGTCGCTCTTCCGCTTCTGAACGATGGGTAAAACAATAAAATCCTACTGGTTTGCACGGCGGAATCTAAATTACGTCGCGGCAACTACTTCGCGCTATTCGCTTCTTCCTCTTCCAGAGAACGGCACTGATAGCATATCAAGATCCTACAACGCGCTGAAGCGTCGGAGGGAAGTTTCAATACCTCCGATAGCGCTGTCTCTCCACACGGAGAGAAATTTCAATACCTCCGTACGATCGTACCATTCGTATAAATTGAGTACGAATAAATTGAGTACGATATTTGGAAGACTAAGCTACTTCGCTCTGATAAGACGAAAAGTACTACAATTATCGATTCTAATCAAAATCGATCACGTCGCTTTGCGTGAAAGTAATAACGCCTTCCAATTCACTGTACACGAACAGAGTTAAAATTCTGCAAAATGTAATATTGAATGCAAGAGTTTTAGACATCGCTTTTTACGTTTAGACAACGTGTATTATTCGTTTTCAGTTTACATTGAATTTGCATTTATCTATACTCTTTCCTAATACTTTGATAATTTGCTGACGGCAACATTTATTTAGCCGCGGATTTATTTTATTTATTAGTGGATCCTGATGGAGGAAAACAATTTTTTATCTTTTCACGCAAAGACCTAACGAACACCACCAATCTGATTTTGCGGAATGATAGAGCGAGTTCACTTATTAAGAAGCGAAGTTTGTCAATACACGGTGGAATCATCAATAATATTGTTTGCATTAAAGAGAATCTTAAGCGAGACTGAAACGTATTGCGTATTATTATTATTATTATTTTTGTTTATTCTCCGACTCGATGTCTCTCGGCACTTGCTAAATATGCTTTGTTACATCAGCAATTAGCTTGTATAATGAATTCCACTTCCTCGAGAACAATAGCAAGTAGCGAGAAAGTTTTCTTTAATTTAATTTTTGCATTATTAAGAGCTTTAATACTGCGTTGAAATTTTTTTCAAATCTATGTCCTAGTTTATTAACCTTTTATATTAATAATTTCCAACAAAATCATGGCAGCTTTTAAAAATTTTACAACTTTTTTTTTTATAGAGAAGGTCTCTCGGAGAAGGAAAATTCTACTTTAGCGACCCCCTGCAACAAAAAATTTCGATCGAAGGGTACCGCCCTTGCGTACCTCGGAACCCTTTTTCGACGTGGTCTCGCCGCGGGGAAGGCGACGGTACTCGGCGCATTTTCTAGGCGAACGATAAACGGTACGTGCCAAGCCGACGAGCTGGGCTCGGGCTCGTTTTCGCAGGACCGTTAGTAGACGCCTCCGGAACGAGGGGATCGCGAACGGATTTTGGCGCGGTGCCATCCCCGGCACACAAAGGCCCATGCTCGAGAGATCGCAGCCGATGGGGGGGGGGAGGGGTTACGAAGCCCTGGGCTCCGACCAGTGCTGCTGCCGGTCGATTCGTACTAACCTACCGTCGCATCGCGACCCTCACCTCCAAAAATTATCAAACCCCACCGGTCCAGATCGCATTTCGTTCAGCGGTAGCTCACGTTAGCAAAACCCTACCGGGATTTCTCAGGTCATCTATATATATCCACTGAGAGGAAAAATATCTTACAACAAAAAAAAATTATTTACACGCTGATCCCAACAGCTTATTTATTTGCAGTCGAGTTAAAAATTTCTTAATAGAAATATTTATATAAATGAAACAAAGAAATAATTTTTGTTCGAGTAATTTTTTCTTACAGCTCTAGAAAATATTTATTGTTGGACTATTTTTATATTCAAGGTAATCAGATTTTTTTTAATCTGAGAAAACAATTCAATTGAATTTAATAGTATTATTAGCTTATTTGTAAAATCATTATTTAAACGTAAAAAGTATAAAACTACGTAGTTACATACTAAAAGTAAATATTTTTACTGAAACAGAACACACGAATGCTTGTATTGTTATAAGAAAAATTGTTATATTCTTTTTTTCATTTAATCAAATTATTCTCTCAGTGTATTGTATATTCGATTATTAATATACGCACATGCATACATATTGTCGCAGGAAAATTTATAGCGGATATACAGTTCAACGTGAAAGATAACCCCGAGATACGCTGAAAGAAATGTCTGCTATTCGGTCAAAATTGATGGAGCCTATTTGCTGTAGATTTTCTCGTAAAGATCACGATAAGCTAATCTTATCTCTTAGCTTCCATGTTTGGAATTTCCTTGTTACATGCCATTCACGTGACACCCGTTATCGGATGCAAGGATTACATCGCTTACGAATCCCGTCGTTTCCGAGGTAGTACGAACTATCGATAGCAGGTTTACGGCACCGGGGCAAATAATACATTCCTATTCGTGCGGTAAGCAAAACGCGGCCGCTTCGCCCGGGTAACGATCGGCGCGGGTGTAAAACGCACGATGAAAGAGACGTAAAATCAGTCGGCAGTTTACAGGGCCATGACACGAGAGCCGAATTTCCTGCCGTCGTAATTTATAAACTGTCTGACCAGCAGCACGTGTGTGCGAAGCAAATGTCTGTGTGCGCGCCTCTTTCGCGAGATGTATACCGATCGTTAGAAAGGCGTTCTCTGGCAAAATTACACTTGTCTCCTTGGTAAACATTTAAAAACATTGAGAGATAAAGCACGGTCGTATTTCATGTTGAGCGTGTATATCCTGATAATAAATTTTAATATTGAATCTTGCTAAAGGAAAGTTCCTTTGAGAGACGTTTATCGAGGTATTATAAGATTTTACTAGCAGCTTAATATTTTTGAGACATAAATCACGCATAAATACTTCTAATATTAGCAAAAGCTTCGTAACATTTCATTGAACAAATATTTCAAAAAAATGAGAGAAATATTACTTTTTAGCCTTAATTTATCTAGACGTCAACGCACAATAATTAAAATACATGATTAATAAATATGATAGGTGTATGATAACTGTGTATGACCTGCAATTATTTTTATGCGTTAATATTAGGACGTCTTCATGACTTTCAGTAATTCGTAATAATATTCCGTCATTCTGAATTACTTAATCGTTCAATTATCTCATCTACGTCCAGAGAAAAGTTACGTTTAAATTGATGAAATTGTTTCTTTAGCATGTTTTTTTTAAGTTGAAGTAAAAATACATTGAGGAGAGTAAAAATTTATTTGATCTCGAGAACTGACGTTATTAGCCCTTTTTCAAAAATAAATAATTTGTTTAATATAATTTTTTAAAATTTGAAAAAAGTATTGACAAAATTCTTCTAATTTTAAAAACATAATTCTTTCATTAAAAAAAAAGATTTGAGATGCACAACCAAATCATTTCTTCAAATCAAAGAAACTTTTCTTTAATTGTACAGCAATGCACAAATTTCTTTGATTCACACAAATATTTTTGGAATCAAAGAAATTTTTCTCTCATTTATCAAATCTTGCACACATATTCGCAAGCTTGCGATTTCGAATAGTGCAATCCACTATTCGGCGCGATCGCTTAACGCGCAATTAGCTTAATCGACGCGTGGCTCTGAACAACAAGCGCACGATACCGCGAGTTTTATCGTTCGCGAGCGTCATCGACACGATGGACAATTGCGTAGAGCTTGTCGTCGAGTGTGAGAATGCAGGAATGACGACGACGACGACGACGACGATGAAAATGAAGAAGGAGCGCAGGAAGAACGCGCGTAGAGAAGCGAAGAGTAGCTCGTCGACGGAGACGCAGCGTCGAGGATTAATGCGAGTTGCGACGCGTGTCGTGACGTCACTTCCGGCCAATCAAAAATCATCAACGCTCCGGATCGCCAGCAGCGTGGTTTAAGCCGCCGTTCACACGCGACTCTTTGTACGCGACAGCGGTGGCGGGCGTGGAGCGACGTCGCTTGTCGGAATCTCGCGTTTAATTGAAGATAATTCCGCGGCACGACCTCAGTCAAAGATAACTCGCGACAGTGTTCGGGCAAGAAATGTAGAAGACGTACAAATCTCATTATCATGCTGAATTCTCTTTAATTTTGAAACAGAATAATTTTTTTTTTAATACGACGACGATTTTTTGAGAAAATGGAGACCCGTCATACATGAAAAAATAAAAATAGTTAATAATGTTCATCCATCTAAATACAAAATTAAGATGAATCGATGGAAAAAAAGCATTAAATTAAAATCTACTTCCAAACACAGATTAAGATGATAAGAATGAATTCTGGATGGATGGTGAGGAGAAAATGGACCGCGTTTAAGTTTCCCGCTGCATAGAGGAATGACGGAGTGGCCTCATTGAAAGGCTACAGGGCTAGTCTGAGTTTATGACAATGTCGTTACACTCAATTAGCTTCACTGATGGCCTTGAGAAGCTACCCGTATATGTCGAACCACGGTCCAGCTAACTGAAAGATGAGCGAGCGAGCGCGTTCAATACTTCAGCGTTAAGCTTGATACCTTTCACAGTTAAATATAATAGTAGTATCATATTCAACGAGGTGAAGTAATAGATAAATCGCAGTGGATAATAAACGACTAAATGTGTTTTAATCTTTTTCGAAGCTCGAGTGAAAAATAATAACGATTACGTTATGTAAATATAATGTAAATAAATCTACGCTGTAGCAAATGAATTTATCGAAAAACTAAAATATTTAGTACGATGCACGGAAAAACAAATTAGTGATCATAAAATCAATATTCTCATGTATGAGCAAGAGTGTAAAATCTCCTCGAAAGAATTTAATAATCTTAAATAAATATATGACATGAGGAAACAAAATATTCTTCAATAAACAAGTTATATCTGTTTGAGATTATCAAATTTAATCAGAAAGATTTTATATTCTCGTTTATACATATATGAGAATATGACCATTGAGTTTAGATAATTTTTTTTCTGTGTAAGATCGACTAAACATTGGGTTGATTTAACAATTATTTAGTTGCACAAAAAAAATACCGTTCATTCATTCAAACGTTTTAATGAAGAATTAACTAAGCCAACTCAATATGTAATTGAACGTATCGAACTAAATATTTTCTCTCACTACTAAATCTTATTTAATTGCAATATTTTGTTACTTGTTTCATAATATTTAAAAGCGAATTCCATAACACATTTCCGCTTCTTTCCATTTTATACACATAAAGACAAGCACCGTTATTAATCGGTTAAATGAAATAATTTTCTTGACTCCGTCCTACATTTCACATGGGAAAGCACGCTCGTTCGAGAGATCGTTCAGCCTGCAAAAACTCTACAACTAAAAGTTACAGGCGAGTTTCTCTCGGATAGAGTCCACTCTGTGCATCACGCGACGACAGACGTGTACGAATTAGACCTATTTGTTTCTCGGAAAGATATAGAGGCGGCATCAGCAGTAGCCTAGAAAGGCGTCACGAGGAAGAGACGCAGTCCAGGATCTGCCACAACATCGGACGACTCGAAAGCGAAACGATCCAAGTAAACTGCAGTGATTATGTCATCGTACGCTCATAAATATATAATTACGCATCTTTCACGCTCTCTGCGCTAATACAACTCGTCATTTATAAAGAATGTTTTCTCAGTAAGAAGATTCGTTCGGCAAAGCGCTATCTATATTTAATCTATTCGCGCTTTCATACCGCGGCATGTATCGCACGTCTCGCATTTACATGCGCATTACAGAGGAGAAAGCAATACAGCGACACGCGGTAGAGTAGAAATCCGAGATACCTATCGAGATTTTCTTTTTGAGTAAGGTTGAAAAATTGCAAATGCGTGATAGGAGATCGCATTTCTGCAAGACGAAAATAGAATCTGAAGCGTAATGAACGTAAAATTAAACACCTGACTTTATGAATGGGAAATACTAATAGCTATCTCACATTCCCGTCCTCCCTCGCATGCGCAAACTCGACGACAATGATTGCTCGTTAGGCAACTACAGATAAATTTGATATTCCTCGTCGAGTTGCTCTCAGTTTATAAATCCCTGTGATAATCCCTAACTCAGACACGTCAGTTTTTGACACGATCCAGCGGGCCCTTTTGCCGTACAGTCGGGCGAAACGGAAGCGGCGGGAGGAAGACCAAAGTTTCATCCATTTGCATGCGGTCAACAATAGACGCGACAAAGTGGAAAGGACTTGCGGTTATGGAAGGGATAATGGACTCCTTGCTCCTTGCACAATCCGTTAACTTCGACGAACCTGTTTTACCCATGATAAATGCAGAGCGACGAATTTAGTTAAACATGAACACGCTGTACGTAATAACGCTACGCGACGCGTGCTCCATATGACTAGCTTTCAGTTCTCGAAAACATATTTTGTCTACATGCTTTGACTGCGCTACGACCGTGTTGTCGAGTCTAAAAATGCACAGTTTGTCTCTTCTCCTCACTACTTATGCGTCTCACTCGCCTAGCTTCTTCGCAACAGTCTGAATAATTCATCAATGGTGCGAGGCTTCCGATCAGTCATCTCGGAGAATCGTCGCGCGCTCGCCTTAACAAGGTGAAGCTTATGGCGTGCACGTGGCGTATCGACACGCGGGAAAAAAAAAGAGGGCGGCGAGTATCGGTTGTACAAATTAACCCGATGCGGGGTGTGTCGCGATAAAATGTTCTCCCCTTAAATAACAGCCGCCTCGCATGATTTTTAATCGACGCTGGGAAATTAGGTGAAACGACATGACAACTTCTGTCTCCTCCTCCTCCCTCCCCAACCCCCATCGCTGCCCACGATTTTATCTCGCGCCGGAGTGAATCAGCTACAACAAACCCCCACGTAATAATTTGCTCGGATGACTAGATGACTATGTATTTTTCATAGAAAATTACCATACCGCGCATCAATCTTGTCAATCGATTTTCTTAACGACGAAATAATCTGATAACGCGCAGCGATTATTGAAAATTGACTTTTATACAGCTGTATATTGATCATTTGTTCTTTCTACCTGAATCGGCGAGGCGTTAATAATTAAATCAAGAATACGTACGAAGTATTGGATTGTTGCATTCGAATTTCCCATCATTTCGTGCAATTTCCAATAATGTCCAGTAATATTGTTTCGACGGAACGAAACTGCTGAACGAACGCGCAACTATTTAACTATATTTGACTGCCAAATGCCGTTAAAAAATCCTTTTCGTACCTGGAAAACGGGATTTCAATGGCAGTTTTATACGCGAATTGCCCTGGTCCTAAATTACCGCGCCAAATATTTGATACGCGCTGCCATAAGCACCCTATGTCGTCTGAAAACAATCGTTCGGGCTAGCAGGGGTGGACGAGGGAAAGTTTGAAATTGGTACACGTCGCTGCCAGATGTTACGTAGCGACGTCAGCGAGGGGAACGCAAAAACGAGTCAACGCGTCCCCGCGCGAGCGACGCGACGGTCTCCGTGAGACGGTCTTCGGAAAGACAAACGCGCGCAGCTGCCGATTTTGGTCCGAGGTTTAAGCTACGGGCCACATGTTCCCGTCCTAGTCGCGTATGGGGGTCAGATTAAAGTCCACCGAACGCGCGACCGAACTTCGATCGAGTCGTCAGTCTAACGGCGCACACGCCGAACCTCGATTCTCTCCCAAGCGTGGAAAATCGCATTAATTCGCATAATTGAATTCAAAAAGCAATCTCGGGCAACATGATCTCGATCATGCAACCGAATGATCGAAGAAATTATTAGTCATTTTCATGGTCGAATGTTCCGGCCCGATGAAGTTCAGGCGCACGCTACTGATGAAGAAATATTAAGTTGCGTTCGCGCGATAATCAAGTTTAATCTAAAATCGACGATCGTAGGATCGCAATTGCAAGCTTGAATTTTCTACTTTCCTCCATCCGTGTTAATTGTTAGAATGCTGCCTCTCGATACTTATTGCGCAGCAGACGCCGACAGAAAAGCCGAGCGAATGGAGTGTAAAAGAGTGAGAGCAAGACGGCGTTAACGATAACCTTAATTATCACGATCTAAATGACCTACAGGCGGAATATCGCGCGTGTCCGTCAGTTGGCCGGCTGGTCGGTCGATCGGTCGGTCCGTCTCCTTCTCGCCTCGTAGTTCGTTCGGGAAACCCAATTTGGCGAACTTCCAAAGTCGTCGAACGTTCGGATCTGCTTGAGAAACAAGCGGCGGCTTGTCCGTCCACCAGGAGAGAGAGCAGCAGAATTTCGTGCCTCGTCGAGGCGCGAGCTATTTTCAACTCATCCTGGAGAACTGTCCGTGGAAGCCGTTCCAGCGAAAAATATATTTTTCCCAGAGCTCGTTTATCGTCTTTCCACTCCGATTATTTGCGACGCCGCCGCGCCCGTGGACCGAGTCGTCGAAAGGTCGAGAAAGAAATACGTTTGCAGGTTTCCCGAATAAATTTCTCCCTTGCACTCGATGTACCTCTCTTTATTCGGTATCCGCCGAGTTTTCGAACTGACGTCAGTGCGTTCGGTATCTTAGATACTTTCTTCCTCGTGGCGTTACGAGACCGTCAGCGTAATCTTCTCGGTTAACGTCATTCGCGATAAAAATAATCTTCCGAAAAAAATAAAGTAAAATAAAATAAAATTACTAAATTTTTAAATCGAACATTGAAAGCATATATTAATTTGGATATTTTCTCTTTCGATGAAGAAAAATGGAGGATCTTAGAAACAATTTTTTTTTCCTAGATCTTACTATAGACAATAATAGCAGACATTGTTCACGTTTTGTTATTGACAAGGGAAGCTGCAGCAGCACTGCTCTTTGGCATTTAGCCATAACTTTCTTATCACTCTGACGTGACACATTAATATTCGGCAGACAGTCGATTTCCAATTTCATTTTTGGCTGCGCTTCACATGTTATACGTACATTGGGTATAGAAAACAAAGGTTAGTGCAAGTGTGAAGTCGCGAAGAGTTGGCAGAGTCGCACAGGAAAACAATGGTTTTATCAATGAAGTCTTGACACCCGTCAAATAATTAATCTATTCATATAGAACAAAAAGTATTCTCTCGTCTCTCTACCTTTATTTAATGTGAATATTTGAATATTTGTCTATGAATATTTGAAATACCGAACACTACCAGCAAAGCTTTTCGTTCGTCAAATTTGAATCTCGTAGTCTCTAAATTCTTCGGAGCGGAATTTCACTCTTTTAGAGACAGATTTTTCACTCTTCAGAGTGAAATTCTACTCCAAAGAGGTTAGAGAGTAGAAATAAAAATTAAGTCATTGTTCCGTTCGTTCAAAGGAGAAAGAATGTTGGAAGAACGTTAACGTACGAAGACATCAAAATAATATAAGGGCATTTATTTCCGGGTGATTCACGCTGCAACACTCAAACGTCTCGATTGTGTCGAAAATCTGCCTTTTCAATCATTGTCAGAAACACAATTTAAACGCGGGCAGACGCGTTTCCTCCTACGCTCCATTGTCAGATGGACAAAATCGACTGGAAGAATCGAAGGACGACGCCGGCTCTCCTATACACATTGCACTTCGATTTCCCTCGTTCCCTCCTTCCTCTCACCCTTCTTATCTCTCTCTATCGGCCTCTCGATGCCCTTCCTCTCGCACGAGATCCCGACCGACTGGTTTCGCAGGCCCGCAGATGCGGTGCTGCGTCGTAAGAAATACGGAGTCGTCCGGTTCTGATCCGGGGAAAAAGAAAGAGCGAGGAAGTAAAAAGAAGAAGGCGTACGCGAAGTACCGTATAAGTGACCGAGCGACTTTCTTTCTCGATACAACGGTAACGCGCAGGTTTCTTCATTCGTCGACAGGTTCTTTCGTTTAGAAGCCTAGTCGCAATTTTATGTGTCGTTCTTAAACAATTTTCAGATCTACACTCGGACGTAAATTCAACATCGCGTGCCCGATCCCACGGTTCACATTTCATACGACCGATTGAAAAACCGCGCGCACTTCGCTCACAATTTCGGAAAATAATAGACGAGCAATATTTCAATTGTCACCTGTCACAGGGGAGAAGTGCAAAATGTGTGTACTTAGGTGATTTTTTATTATATTTTCTACACTGATTTATAAACAAATCAACGTTGGAAATTGTAATTGATGTTTCAGATGCTCGAAACTACAATGCTTACAATATTTTTACCAATAACAATTTATTATAGGCTTGCCTGCTGTAAAAAGCATGATCAATTGCCTGCGAGTCTTCTAAATTGAATCATCTTTGAAAGTATCAAATTTAGGAAATAAAATAATTAAAAATATAATCATATTAAATAATATTTTATTAAACGTTTGTTTTAAAAAAAGATCAAATATTTAACAATTAATAACAATTATAAAAAGATAAAAATGTCGAAATAAAACTAGTTTAAAATAAATTTGCAATTAATATTTTTATTGTGCCGTTAACACGCACAAAACAAGAGATATAATTTCTAAAAATTACCTGCAACATGACATTTCTTATTTTATTTTTTGTCGTTAATGTTGCTTATATTAAATAAAAATATAAAATATCGGTAAGGCACGAGGCAATTGGTACACAGCAACTCTTCCCTGTATGAATAAATAGTGTCTACATCTTTTTGGAATTATATAAGTGACATATAAATATCTCATACCACAATTTCTAAGGAAATAAAAAATTTATACTAGCGTCAATAATACAGATTAACATGGATCTGTATTTAGAGACTCGTTTGTTGGCGAATTCTTGGGTTAAAAAAAAAAGAAAGTAACAATTATATTTGGAGCGAACGAAGAATGGTCCTTTAGATTACCAAAAAACCCGAATAAGACGCTTAACAATCGAGTTTAACTAGACTTATAAAAATTTATGGTTACACGTGGAACCCCTCCATAATGCCGAGAAAGGTCTGGGTTTATCGTCCCGAGGCTTCGCCTCGTAAAGCGATAAAAGAATGACTTATTTTTGTCCAGTTCTCCTCTAGCAGAACAGGCGGCGGTGGGAGGAAAATACGCCGGAGGTCAAAAGGAAAATGGGAAAACGAGAGAGAGAGACGGAGAAAGAGAAAGCTCGTTTACGGATCTGTCTCACGGCTTTCCTTTGCTTTTAGCGTGTTACGTGCGTTTCGCGCCGTTGAAGGAAATACCCCGCAGCGCGCAAAATAGAAGGAGGATTATCTCGCGGATATGACATAACGTGATGCACATTCCACGATCTTGCACTTTGATCGCGTGCCCGTGTCAATATTTTCAAATCTGATTAATGTTTCATGCGATGGGTAAAGTATCCTGTTGCAACGCATGAAATGCAATGATTAACAAGATTCTATTAAAATTGACATTAATATGATTCAAAGATAGAATAATTCAATTCAACGTTAATGTTAACGTGCACATCCGTAATTAATACATTATTATTTTATTTTAAATATTTTTGCTAAATCAGTATTAATTCATCCTCAGATTTAAGTTGCATTTTAACAATTCATTGATTTTTTATTATATATTTATTAAAATCGCGTCCGAAAATTAAAAAAATATACCAGCAATAATATTATTTATTAAATATTGATAATATTAGCAAGCAAATATTCGTTCAGTTGCGAAGGAGAAAATTAATCATTAGATCTAATCATAAAATATTAATATGTTCTTTCACGCGAAGAAAACTTTCGAATCATCAGTATCACGATAACTTTGCATTGCGCGCAACTGCAGCCTTCAGTCGCTTGTCACCTATTAATTTTCTGGAATATATTACGTACGTATGCTTCATCTTTTTCATAGCAATCTATAATATATTAATAAATTTTAGAATAATAAAAAAAATATTATGTGCCATGGCTCATTTTACGAGATATAAACGTTTGAAGAATCGTCTTCTTAAAAGCGCTGTTAAAGATTAATACTGTACTAATTTGATAAATTTAACAAACGCGTATCAAATGATTCTTCCAAGTATAAAGAAAGTATAGTGTAAAAAAGAAAATAATTCCTTCTGCTTTTGAAAGGGGATATTTCCACATCAAAAAAATAAATTACAGAGGGATTTGGAAAGAAATGTATATATATACCTCGAACGCAATAAAATTTAAGGTATTATCATGAACATAATGTATTCGTCGAATTCATCGCGCAGGAATTTCTGGGCCGACTTCACCGGCACGCAAGATCCCATGTTTTCTCACAACCCGAGCCGAAGGGAGTTGCTCTGATGAACGGGTTTCTTCGTGAAGAACGACTTAATTCTAGGGTCACGATATTACCTGGGATACCGTGCAAGGATCGCAGGTCAGATTTCGTGTACCAAAGGTCTGGCAATAAAGAACCGAATTCAAGAGCGGATTAAAAAAAATTTTAATTTGCGACTATAACATTGCGGCAAATGTCACGCTAACTACTTACTACAAAGAAATTAAAAACAATATTTACGGAAATTTACATAACGTATATCGCCATGAAGCTGCCATTAAGTTTTAATATTTTTTAGAAAAAAATGTAACACTTAATAGAACTGTCGAAATAAGAGGGAAAGTTTACTCAATTTGTGAAAGAATTTCTGGATTTTCTAGAGATTTTATTTCAAATTCCTGATACGATTCGAGAACTTTTTTACGCAGCTTTGAAATTAATTTATTTCATTATAATTTTTAATGTTTTTTAATCACAAAAGAAAGCCATTTGAAGTTTAAATATTAAATTTGAGAAAGAAAAAAGAAATAATATGACCCTTAAACGGCATCGATCTGTCCGTAACATGGATTTCAGTTGACCGAAAGTACAGAATTCGAATGACAATTAAACGTCAATTTAGATATGTTATCTTCTATTGTCACTAATATTTTATAAAAACTCGCTAGTCACACGTGAATGTGCCATATTTACTGTCGATCAGTTTTACTTTAATTAAAAAAAAAAATAAAATAAAATAAAATAAAATAAAATAAAATAAATCATTTCGTAAAAAAAATGGAATTTAGTTTCCTGAAAAGTTAAGGTTTCTCAGATTTTTCCCGGTAATAAACACCCTGCAACAGTACCCTAGTTTATCGCAATAATGCGCGTCTATATATTTTCTAATTATGAGAGCGTCAAATTGCACGCGGTGGTATAATGTGGTAGAAGTGAAAAATTATAGATCTAAGCATAAAGAGAAAGAGAGAGAGAGAGAGGAGGAGGAGGAGGAGGAGGAGAAACTGTGCAGCTGCGACGACGGATTGGATAATGAATCTCACGTGAGATCGTGAACTGGTACGAGAACATCGGGGGTAATGACAATAGATGATAATGACAAAAGCAGTCTAAGGAATGTGAATGGTACGGTTATCTCGAAACAGCGTTATTGTTCCATTACCGCCACTTGAATACAAATCGGTCTTAATCGGCATACATGCACGGGACATGGCCATAAAGCAAGTTACCAATGCGGAAAACGGAAAAGTAAGATAAGACAATTACGACGAATTGATAATTAAAATATATTCCAAAATAAACGCCGCGCATATTTTAAGCGAAAAATAATTCCGGGGATAATCGAAAATAAATTTTAATTATTCAGGAAGTCGCAATTTTCTAAGAATCAGTTTAACATAATTTAATAATTCAATAATTTATCGTATTTAATATTATATATTTTATTATTTACACGTAACATGGTTACTCAATGTTGTTACCGTAAATTGCATATCCGTGTTTTAATAAAAACTGTACATTAATTGCGATATTGCGACATCAAAATAACATTACCATTTTGATTGTTCCGCGCGAAATCGAAATATCTAGCTTATATTTCGGGATGCGCAGGATGTATTTTATCTTGTATAATGAGGTCAATCAAGCTCATGTGCATACAACACGACCCGTTAATAAACAATCGATAAATTAGATTTGGCTGGTACAAACACCCGACGGGCTGTTGAAGTAGTATTCAGTGGGACTGTGGCAAATGAAATATTCATATATCTAAGATAACAAGATTAGCGAATAATCGTGGCACAGGTTTATTAAATCCGATTGTGATTCAACTTCGAAACTAGTAAACACGTGGAATATACCATAATAATTATGCATCACCTTGCGCAATTAATTCTGTATTTGTTGTCATGAGCATCGGTTACGTGATGCTACAAGGATATTACGGGACGTTGTGTAACAGGAAAAAGTGACTGTTTATCCCACGACCATTAGGGATTTAGATTAAAAGTATTAAAACCAATTGAAACTAATTGAAAAATAAAGCTAATTCATTTTCTGTGATTACGCTATGATGAAAAGAACGTTAAATCTGTTATATAAAAGTGTAAAAACACTATAGAGTGTTAAAAAAAAAAGTCCGTGATAAAACAAAAAATCGTCCGTTTCTCTCCTGAATAACCGAGATTTATTGCAATTTATTTACGAAATAAAGTTAAGGAATTTTGCTACCGGTTAATGGAAATTCCTTCTTGATGATATTACACAAGCGGATATGAGATAAACAGAGAGGCGTTAACACTGATCCGTCAGACGCTAGGAATGCCGTCAGTGAATAATTGACATTCCTATTAGAATGTATAATAGAGCGGATCTTTGTGCGTAACACATCGGAAGGGGTTTCTATTTGATATTAAGCGAGCCATAGCGCAAACTTCAATATCACGGTCTTGTGACCGCGCGACACGACGGCGCGGTGACGGAACCGCGTTATCGTGTGCACACTTGATACACCCTTTAATCGCGTACGGGCGCACGTCACCTGTGAAATTATTTATTAACTCCGCTCTAAATATTCAATCGAGCCCGGATTATGGCCGGTGGCTGCTGCACGCGACACCGGCGCGGCGGCGGCGGGACGGCGGGAAGGGGGAGGATATTTTCGAATCTGGATTCATGAACTCGACCACCGTGTGTTACCCGTGTTACGGATCGTTAATTGGGTCGAGTTACACTGAAAAAGCGATGAAAATAGACGATGCGTTCATTATGGAATACGTGTTTAAAGATTTAATCTTGACCCTTTCGCGAAGCGTTCGAAACGCGTCTCCTGCAGCACGACTTTTATTCTTACTCCCGACCCCTTCGTCAGCATCATCGCCTCTTTCGTCACATCTGGTTAATTTTAATTCTTAATACGACGATATATAGGATGACCCAGTTCTTAATAAAATTTTACATTGAAAATAGATTTTAATAACTTAAATGTGATGAATAAATTGAGACAATTTGCCCGGCAACGTGCACAATTTTAATGCTCTACTTCTATCTTTTCCTCTCATCGTCGTGTGCATTTTTTATGCCATTCTACTTTTAACATCGCGCTTCGCGTTTTAATTACTTTCAATTTTATATTGGCACTACGTCTATACGTTTGTCAAATATGCAGATGCTGTTACATCGAATCGGAACAATTGTACCAATCAATGGATTACATACTTTATCAACTTTCAAAAGTCGATTTTGTTAAATCTTAAATCGTTCTTTACAGTATCCATTATGGGGAAAAAAATGGAAAATGGCCCAAAGACACAATTATTCACATAAATTGTCTTTTCTCAAATTTTAAATGCATTTTTCTCGAAATGCTTTTCAAAAGTCTCAATGCAATAACTTTAACAATTTTCAATCTTTTTTGATAAAACAAGTTTTCACTTCTGTAAAATGCAATTCTCTATAACTTGTCGGGCTATATTTTTTTTATTTTTTATTATAACAATTTTTATAGACACTTAACATTCAAAATTTTTCAACAAAATCAAACTTTTTTAAAAAAATGCTATAACGTTTTGACAAAAATTTAAAAATTTATTAAACTCGTCGAGCCAGAATGTGCGTAAACATTTTTCTTATTTTCATTTGTTTTACAGAATTCTAGAGCGCTAAAATTGGAAAAGTGGCTCCGAAAGCAGCCCCAATAGTAACAAGTCAAAGTTTTAAGAAATTATATTTTACAGATTAATAATTAATAAAATATGTTCTCTCTGTAGATATCAAATTTATTTAGTATCCTTCTCAAAAAAATTTCCAAATATCAGTAATTTATCAGCATTAATAAAATATGTAGCTCCATAAGGTAGAAGAATGAAGAGTATTGTACGCAATGACACCAACGGCGATACTAGGTTTAGAGCGACTTTGAATTTTGCTGCACAAACTTCTATTTCCTGGGCAAAGTCCTCGAGAACGGTTTGCGGATAGAAGAAAACCGCGTACGGAAATCATACACACGAACACGTGTCGAGAAAGAGAGAGAGAGAGAGAGAGAGAGAGAGAGAGAGAGAGAGAGAGAGATGGCGTAGGTGCGCGCAATTGACATTCCCATTACCGGATGATACAGAGAAGGCTTTGTGCGGCTCGGCAGTAGTTTCCGTTTGATATCGCGGCGCGCAAGCACCCGCGAAATTCGCGTGCCATTCCTACAGACCTGGAAACGCGGGCGAAAAGACGTATACAGAGCAGCGCGCCAGACCGCTGGCTACGAATTTGCGGTGTGCTCGCTCGGTTCTCGAATTTCCATCCTAAATCGTGCCGCGTTTTCCACTGTACAGGACTCTTACCGAACGACTGCACAAAAACTTACAAACACGGTTAACTTCTCACTCGGGCTCAAACTCAAGGAATTTGAAACGAACTGATGCACTCGTCACAAATTCGTACTAATGCAGATAAGACTAATCTCGAAGCAGGTATTTTTGACAAGAAATAATGTCGTTTATAATAAACACAGGTTCATCATTGTTTTTTTAATAAATATTTTCTCTAATCTTTTGCATCGAATTGCATTAAACCACACTGTTAAAAAAATGCTGTTGAATTTAACGTAATATAACGAAAGCGAGTATCAAACAGGTGCATTAAACATATTTAATATTGTTAAAAGGGCACTAAATTTCATGCACGTGTACACAATATTTTTCAGTTATAGATACATTAAATTTAATGTGCTTGTGTAATTTAAAAGTACATTAAATTTCATGACATTGTTAACAGTGTAATTAAAAAATGTTTTAACGTCACTTATCGTTTTTCTCAATTTCTCCTTTCGTTATATTTTATGAATCATCTCATGGTGTAAGATTTTAATATTTTAATATTTGAGAAACTTAAAATCTTTAAGAATAAATGTTACAGCTGGGTTGTTTTATTATTCGACCGATAGTACTGTTAACTCAATTATTGCATGAAAATAGACTTTCGTTAAATTAACGCGTATTTTGTTTATCAAATATTTATTTCATCAAATTCTAGATATCAAATATCTAGTTCGAAACACGCGTTTGAAATGCTACACTGAAAGAAGACTTTTTTATGCTCAAGTAAATATATTTATTTTAATATCGTTTCCTTGATTTAAACAAATATTAGCTAGTACAAAATAATTTATTTTTAAATTTAAAAAAAATATTTTTTTTTAATCAAGGAAATGAATAAATGTTTAAACGTTAAAAATTTTTTTCAGTGCAGATACAATAATCTACACTGTTAAGTGTCTTAAAATGTAATGCACTTTTAAGTTAACTATTAAATTTAAGGTACATTAAATTTAACGTATCTATAACTGTAAAGTATAGATATGTGCAGAAAATTTAATGCACTTTTGATAACATTAAATGTTTTTAATGTACCTGCTTGAAATTTGCTTCCGTTACACTACATTAAATTGCCTATTTATAACAGTGTACTATACGTGAAACTATCTATCGTACCAATCTATTTAAAGCAAGTTCTATCGAGAAATAATTTCAAAGGCTGAAGTCGGATTTTAAAAGCGTTTTCTTTGAAAGAACATCAATATTTTTCGCCAAACGTATTAAAATTTATATTACTGTAGCAATATATTTTCTTTAACTTACGGTACTGAACGTTGTAGGTAGATCAGCAGACAAGGTACTTACCTAAAACAAAAAAAAGAGTTTCTAGTTAATTACAAGTCCAAGTACTAAGTTAAATATATAAATTTCAAAGCACTTACAAGTCTAATAAAATTTGTACAACACTCTAAATTACATTACGCTTAGAATACTCTTCGAATTCCATTTCATTAATTATAATCCACTTATAATAATGTAAACTCTATTTTATTTTTAACTTTATCTCTCACACGTTTGTTTTCGTCATTTTGCAACATTGGAGAACACGATTTGTCGTTAGCGCGCGAAGCAGCTTGCAAAATTTAATTCAGACGCTAAATTACGAAATGAACGTGCAAATTGGCGCATAATTGAAACGTACGGTCAAAATTTCGACTTTCCAAAGTGGCTGCTAATCGTGGGACTTTATCACGACGGATAATTCACAGGCGTAATAAGACAACACACTCATGTCGGCCATGTCCGCGTCCATGGAATGGAAATTAGATTCATTCGCACACGCGATCCCCAGTTTTCAGCAGGCGCGCAGAATCGATATCGAGTATCTTGTTATGCGTGCTCGATGGACGCAGCGGTTCTCACACGTCCTTCCGATCGCGGAAAAAAAAATATATATATATAAAAAACAAATTCGACGACTTGAATATATCCCTTTACATTCGGTCACTAACCGATATTGAATCGAATTCAAAGACTAATCCACTTATATCGAACGGATCTATAAGATTCAAAGCGTTTTGCGATTTTCATTTTCAAAAACGTAAAGCGCAACGTGAAACGCTAGAAATAGCGTCTCGATATTTCCTAATGTTTATATTTATCTCCGGCTTAGGAGGATGAAGATTGCTATTGAGACAACGCTTCTGAAAGCGTAAACCGAGGATGAGAACGAAAAGATAACGTGGCGTCTTATCTATGTATTTGCAGCGGTGCAGAATTATTCTTAAATATTACGCTACGCTACAGTGAAGCCTTGTCATCAATAAAACGCCACTTACGTTATTTCTGAAATTGCGGCAATATTTCATTGAGGCCGCAATGAGATAAATGGAGGCGCGTATTACCGGGGGCGCACACCGAATTTTTATTCACGGCGCATCAAATGCAGGCAGAAAGATATTAAACGTTACATTTTTATACAGAACGATTCGCATTGGCGTGCTTTTCCATAGGTGGTAGGTAGCAGCTGCAGACAGCCGTGAAAGGTGCGGGAATCGTAAATTACATTTGCGATTTAATATCGGGACACCTATAAATCTTCGTAACAGTACACGACTTTCCAGCAGCAATGAGAAAGAACGTGTCTCTCTCTCTCTCTTTCTCCCTCGGATTTCTAAGTTGTCCCAAGTCGAGCCTGAGTCATCCGTTTGCACACAATAGCTCAAGGAGAGAAGATATGCGTCCAGTTCTTACTTGAAGTACGTAACGAGAAACTGACGAATCACAGGCAGATTGGCGGTGACAGTCGCCAGACAATGCGAGAAAATCGACCCGCGGAGATTTTAGTCGCCAGACAATGCGAGAAAATCGACCCGCGGAGATTTTAGAAATGCTTGACAAGCGTAAAAACGCCTGGCATTTCGCTCCGGAATCGAGCGTTGCGTCACGCGTACAAAGAGGACCCCGTCTAAAATTAGCAAGGGAGAGCGTCGAGCTTTTTTTAAACCTCCAAGCACGCGTGGAGTTCGCCACATCTCCCAAGAGTATCAAATTCCGCGAGTTTAAAACCCTACCTCCGCGAATCGTCGGAATAATGAGACGTTAAACGCGAGTCGTCGGCTGAATGCCCTTTCGAGGATTTGGCAAGCGGGACTCGCGAGCCGGAGAAACTCCAGGGCAGATCGTCAGAGTTTGTACGAGCGTCGATATAGCCGAAGATATCGAGAGAGCACGAGAGTCGGGAGTAAGACGCGCAGATAGCCCCGTGCGGATGGGTCATCTCATTATCTCGGGGCGCATTTAAGCGGCGAAGCAGCAAGTTACTTCGCCGAGAGATATCCTTTGAGCCCTCCTTTCTCCGTATCTACCGACGGACATGACGTCGGCCACCGCCGCCGCCGACGCCGCGGCGCGAGAAGAAAAACAGAGCGGTGTACGAGAGGCTCCCTTCCGCGCGAGATCGATACTCTCGCAGCTCGCAGCCTCACGGCGGGCATCGTCGAGAGCGGAAAAGCCCGCGAGGAGCGCGAGGAACGAACAAAGGAGTCTTCGGGAATTAAGGCGGACAAATGATCGAACGTCGACTTGCTAACTTTTCATTTTATATATCACGACAGTCGCGAGAAAGACGAATGGGGAAGGGAGCGAAAGGGGGAGGATATTATCTATCGCGGCGCCGCCCGCCATTCGCGAGCTGCGCTTCGGCGAAGCAAATATAGAGTTTAACGAGTTTTGCGGAACTCCGGCGATCACCAGGTAAACCCATTAGGCGCGAGGGAAACTTCGACGACGGCGGAGTATCGAAAGGTACTGTCGGCAGCGGTCATAATGCAAGTAATACTACCATCTCTGACTCGTTGTCGATCTGACAATTCCTTCTTAATAGAAATAATGCCGAGTAAACAGCGACTGCGAGCCAACGTCACATGTTTCGATAAAAACTTTCGATACGCGGAGAAAACAATTTCGCTGAAAATAATCGTATTGTGCCAATTAAAAAAATTGCACAGAATGTTCAGGCCGGCTGCTGGATCCTTTAAAGCGTATCTATTTAATATTTTACATTTTTATTTCGCATAAGCAACATAGAAATAGAAATAGAAATTTTTCTCAGCTCATGTAATAATAACGTAATTATGATAATAACGTAATTATGTAATTTTGAATTGTTATACTTTCATAAAGAGGCTTGTTGGAGAATATTTTACACTTATTGTATATACATATTTGCAATTATTATAAAAATTAAATTGACACTTTTAAAAATATTATTTTGATAGTTCAATATAAAATCATTTTCTGATTTTGTATCTAGCTAAAGCTTTAAATTTTGCAATGAAATTATCCTTTGTAGAACACGATACCGTAATGATTATTTAAGAAAAGAGAAAAAATATATATTTTTTCGTTTTTGTACAAATCGTGTAAGATGAGTTTCAAGACGGTTAAAGAACAGAGAATGTAGAGCACCTCTGCAAAGCACTCTAAAGTCGAAAGAGAGCTCCGCTTTGTCCGTGCGGAGAGTACACTATGAGTGTAAAGACGAACCGCTCGAAAGCTCAACTTACCAAGAACTTGCAAGCATTTGAAATCGCTTATGTAGAGCGCGCGCGGCCGGAAGAAAATCATCGCCGGCGGCGACGAGAGAGTTAAATTCGCGAGTCGTACGAGCAAAGTCGCGAGTAAATAATACTACGAGTAACAGAAGGTAAACGCGCGTATCGCGAAGATCGTCGTTGCCGATCGTCTAGATTCGCGGAAAGGAAAGGATGTGGAGTCTGGAACGACGGATGATCCTGCGGAAGGCGGAAGGGAAGGTTGTGCGCGTCGCGACGAAGGAGGCTGCAGCATGCGTGGGCGGTAACGACGACGTAGGCGACGGGGGGTTGCCAGGGACGGTGGGGTGTGCTACGTGGGTGAGCCCAGAGAAGCGGGGTCCCCCCGCCGGATGACTTAAAGAGACGCTGCGACTATCCCGGACCGATCGATATCCGCAGCAGCCAGCCGCGACTACGACACGCCGCGCCGTCAACGCGGACTTTCCCGGACTTTCCTTTCCCGGAGGCAGAAATTGGACGTTATTCAAATAAATTTTTATTACACGCGCACGGAATACAATGTATTATTCGTGTCGTTTACGTATTTATTACTCGCGTTTGATTATTTTGTAACTACCTATTTCTCGTTTTATTCAGCGGCAATTCTGAAAATTTGGAATGAGCACGTGCTCCGTTTCATTTTTCATCATTGTTGCTCCTCGCGGAGATACAAAATCTCATTCTTGCATTACGCTCTTTCTGAATCACTTAAATAAAAGTTGCACTACGATATAGTTATCCATAATAATGTACCTGAAGTGAGTGAGAATAAAATCTACTTAATTAATTTTATTTTTGTAACTATTAAATGGAGTTTCTAAAAGTTTATTTTTATAAACTATATTACATAGAGTTTTTAAAGTTTTATTTTTCGGAAAAAAAACTATTAAACAGAATTAAAAAAATAAATCGAGCGGACTTTATTCGGCCCAGGTGTATCAACAAATTTTTATCGAAATTGTTTCTCATCGCAAATTAAATTTTTTTTTATCTCGCAATTCGTTCCTCGTTAAAAGAGAAAAGTTGATCTTCATACCGAGAATGTTTCAAGATTCTTGAAGTTGAACAGATGAGAGATAAAAATGGTCTACACAAACGAAAGACTTTTTGATTGAGCCGAAACGACATTGCGACTTCCCGTAGATAAAACGGAGATTTTTCCAAGTCTTATATGCTGAATAATCACGTTTTCTTCGAGAGATTACTTCCTCTTAGAGAAATAGTATCGTGATAACGGACACAGGCAAAACAGCAACTGACTCCGGTTATCTCATGCATGAAATTATAGACGCGTTTTAATTTCTTTACTCTGAAATTTTATTATTAGTTTTTCCAGGAAAAAGAAACTCGCAAAATACGAAAATATAATTTCAAATAAGCAAGATGAGTAATCATTAATTAATACTGAGTTTTTGTTTCATCAATTTTATAACGATGTAAAACCTTTTAACACGTCGAGATGTACTTCAGCATGTATTTTCAGAAATTAATCTCAAAGTTACTGGCTTTCCGTCGTTTTTGTTAATTTTCTGCTGACCTTATCAAAGCAATTTGTGACATTAATCGCAGCGATCTATTAGACTTTTTATCACATAAAGCAGAAAGAATTAAGTTATAAGAAAAAGAAAATGACACATATTACATTTAATCCTAAAATCCGCGATGAGCGGATCGAAGTGAATTTTAATCATAGAAATAAAAATTCAAATCTTATTGGATTCGGAGAATAGGAACAAAATGAGATTCTTCGAGACAAGTAGAACGAATCATCTCATTCCACCGATTCGGATCTACGCGAGAAGGAAGAATTTCTATTCAGCCCGACGGGAATTACGTGGCGACGTGCCTCGCAGGGGCGCTTTCTGCAAAAATGAAAATTTAAAGATCAGTACCCCCGCGCATTTTATTTCTCAAAATAGCATACAAAAATATGACTCGCGGCTTTAGGTCTCGTCTGAGAATTAAGAATGTATAAAGCATTTCTCAAAACATTTAGAAAATTTATGAAAAACTTACAGATTGCTTTATATTGCATTTGAAAGTAGTGGAAAAAAAATTTGGCGGCCATTTTCTATCTGGATAAAAAATTATTTCAAGTAAACGTGTGTTCTAATGAAAATATAATTAATAATGAAATAAAAAACAATAAAAGAATCTGATTTCTTTTAGGTACTTTAAATATGTAAGACAATTTATGTAAAATTTTATTGCAATCAATTCTGCAAAATAAACAAAATTTGTTTAATTATTTATTTACAAAATAACCAAATAGAAAATCACAATAAAACTTTGTATAAATCATCTTGAATACTCAAAGTACTTACACCAAAAAATTGAGATTTTTCTTTATGTCGTAAAAAATAATTTTTTACAAAAAATAGAATAAATAAACTATAAAAATGTTATTAAATAAATATATAACTTTCATATAGTTTATTTAAAGTGTTAATATTAAATACATTTCCAAATTTTATTTACTTCGCAGGAACTACGTGTGTCCGATACATCCTTAAGGTCGATTGCTCGGGAATAAAGGGCGAAGGAAATTTTTGTCATTGAAGCCGAAACGCGTTTACCATTTGGAGGAAAAGAATAAACGGGTTAACGAGCGTCGCTTGGCGACATCGCTTGACGCGGAAGGAAAATGAAACTCTACTGCAATTATTCCGTGGGAAACGCGAGAGAGTCGCGCTAACGGTATCGCTTTGTTTCTTTACGCGGAATTGTGTTACACTAAAATCTAGGTTCCTCTTTGTTTGCAACTCGGAAGTCGTCCGACTTAATTGTCACTTAATTGTCCCAAGTCCTAAGAATGTTAAACTTTACAGTTAATCTTCGAGAAAATTGCAATATATACGTGCGGACGCCGATAGCTATAGATATTACACCGTCCTCTCTGCGTGGGTTTTGTTTGATATTTTTCTTGTTTAGTCTCTCTCTCTCTCTCTCTCGTCATCATGGAACGCATCTCAAACAGCCTCCACTCGAAACAATTAAAATTTATTTTTAATCTTGTTAAAAGCAACATTCTCTTCATAACGCAAACGTTGCCGGAATTAAATTAATCAATCTACAGTTTTTCAAGAGACACACCAGCGCAAAAGTGAACCGCGCGCAGCGCGGATCTAGAATAAATAAAACACGCGACGCGAGTTATATATTCGATAAATTTTTTTTTACCTCTGGCTATTGGAACGTGGAGAATTCTTGTTTGTTGTACTCAGGTGATAAAATTTTGCGCTATCTGGCACGGCACCAAAAGCGCTTTAAAAATTTCACGGCCGTTCTTACGAAAGTCATGCTACAGTAAACTCGGCGCGGTAGCGAAGATTCTGGAAGATCACGATTATTCAAGCTCGCAGCTGTCATGAAGGAAGCAAGAGAGACACTAAACTCCCAGTTGGCATCAGTAATGCTTGAACGTTACGACCGGACAAACGCATTCCCGTCGAAACGTAAAATGTAATGCACGCGAACGGAGAGAGACAGAGAAAGATAGAGAGAGGAGCGAAGGGAGTAAAGTGCAACAGTCAAAATGTGAATGCTCTTTTGCAGATACGGCGCAAGTTTCGTCCTATTGTGCAACTCGCGCGAAACAGTTCGCTACGTGTGCAAAATTAAACTTAGGTACAGCATGTAAAGCAAGGAACTCCAATACGGAATTTTTCCGGCCACGGCGGAGCGCGATGTCGGACACGCGGGCGTGTGCAACATGGAAAATCGGGAACAACTGCGTTGGCAGGACGATTGTGCGGGCTGCATTCTTCGCGGCACTTTCCAATTGAGAGGAAAGCTGCAGTAAACGCGAGTGTTGTAAATACCTGTCACGGAACCACCGGGGCGTTTCAGAAAAACGAGCGGAGCGGAGTTTTTGGAAAATTCCAATAAACCCAGCACGAATTTCGAACCTTCACATCGATCTTCATAAATTTCATGGAAGAGATGCAATTCGAAAATAAAAATTTCAAGTTCTAGAGAAATTGGTGTTGAAAATAAAAAGGAAAAAATACATTGATATTCTCTCGTCTCGGGATCGACACGTACGCTACGGAATGCTCAAGTGCATCTTCTTGGATGCTGATTTTACGTATATGTCGATGGCACTTGCGCAAAACTGCGCGATTCAGTCGTCACGACTTTTTTAAGATATCAGAAAACGAAGAAGATACGCTTGCCCTGGCGACGCCCAACTGTTTCTACCGCGTTACCACCGAGCGTCCACATCGCGAGTAATTAATGAGACTGTTGTTCCCGAGCAAAGATCACGAGTGCAATGAAATTATCGTAACGCAATGCTTACTCAGTACGTGATTATTGACAATTTAAATCGCCAGAGCAAAGATCGCATTAACGCAAACATTGGCCTGCCATCTACAACGAGCAATAAATTTCTGATAAATATATTTGTCATTCGTGTAGCAACTCGTAGATAGATCTGGGAAAAGTTGGAGTATATAACGGGAACATGAGTCAGCTTTTAATGACGAGAGTATCGGAACAGAATACATATATAAGCGGAATTAGGAAACAGCAAACTGTTCTGTGACTGCGGAACAGTGATTGGGCGTTATTTCGCTATCTGTTACTGAATTTATTAAGAGCATTATCGAAAAGTAACTTTAATAATCGTTATTAAATTTGAAAAATAATAGTTATCGCTAAACGGTTATTTTCATTAAATTACAATGGGTCTGTTCACGTTTGCTCGCACTTTCTACACCCCGTATCTTCGTCTCTCTCCTACGCTCGAATGTATATTTATCTCGTTTAAGTGCAAATATTTTTGGGGATTTCAAGCAACGCGAACCTAATTTTACAAGAAGGTGGTATTATATTTGTCGTACGAAAAATTTTTAAAGCGTGTTGACTGGCTGCAGAGTAAAAGATTTTTAGAGACTTTCTCTATTCCTGCTAATCAACACGTTTTAAAAATCTGCAGACCAGCGTGATGACGTGACATGCGCGATAATCCAATGAGCTCGGTTTGTCAAGAAAAGCTGTATTCCCACAATTCCCAAAAAAGCTCATTGAATGCTCGTTGAATTTTCGCGCGTCACATGTCGTGTGTGTATAGCTAGAAAATAGTGTGGTTAAATATTACGTCATTTAATTGAATAACTGTTTCAATTAGCCGATTAAAAATAAAGTTAGTCTATCACTACTGCGGAAAGATACACTAAAAAAAAGTAATTTTAAGATATCAACATATGTATTTCCGTCTCCGTTCTTTAAACACTTGAAAATTGAAACGGTGATTAGATTAAAAATGTTAAAATATTAAAAACTGAAATATTTAGCAGTTTTAAATATTTTAGTTTTAAATCTGAATACCGTTTAAAACATTTTTAACTGTCCCTTTTCTTGAATGTATTAAATTTTGTAATATTAAAAGTTATTTTTTCGTAATAAAAAATTTCATGTAAATTTTTTTTAATGTTGCATCTATTTATACGTCGTTGTATATATTTTTATAAACGTATTAAACGTATATTGCGGTTAATGTTAGAAAAATTATCATCGCATGGCTTCATCGCGCATTTATAAATTACAAAGATAGAGAAGAGCAAAAAATATTGATCTAGATTAGAAAGTCGTGAGTGCCTGGTGAGTGTATTTAGTTTTATTACAGCCGATCTATCATATCCATCTACAAGTGTAGTTAAAGCTAGAGGTCGACTCAATCTCTCCCCCGAGACGCCTAGCTCGAAGCGTTATTTCCTCGTGGACGAAATACGTTGAATTTTTGCAGTCTCCTCGCAGTATATTAAAAAATTCCTGATTTTCCTGCATCCCGCGGCCACACCTTCCATTATTCATTCCGAATCGAAACGACATTAAGAAATTCCCAACATCGAGCATACCGCGCGCCTTCCAGTTCGTTTATTCGTAACAACGACTCGAATACAGATTGATGGCTATTAAAGATTCATCTGCTCATCTGCACGCCAGAGTCACGGCACGAGAAAACATGGGTCTCAAAAATCGAAATTGTTATTCCGCGTCATGCATTAAGACATTTTCAATGTCAAGCACGCCGTATCTTTCGGTGTACATTTATTCGTGATAGCGATTTGATGGTTATTTAAGATCCACTTGTTACGTATATTTGCATTAGAATAGACATATCGTAAATTACATATAAAACTGCAAAAATAAAACTCAAGTAAGTCAGATACTGAAAAGCAATCATAGATTTATAACATACCTAAAAATTTACGAATAACACACTGTTAAAAATATCGTGAAATTTAATATATTTTTAAGTGTTACATAAAATTTAATAATATTCTATAATTGAAAAGCATGTGCATGAAGCACTTTTCAACGCACTTTTGACAACATTAAATTTACATTAAATGTTTTTAATGTACTTGCTTGCGTTACGTTACGTTAAATTCTGTTGTCGCTTTTTAGCAGTGCAGCCATTAATTTTAACTATGTTAATAAAAGAAAAGACTATCCAGGGTTGCATCTATACCTACTTTCAAACTTCTCATTAAAAGAAAAACTTTCCGGCGTTACATCTGTACTTCAAACGGAGAAACTACAAAAGACTCACTTCTCAAAGTATACAAGTACATTGGAGAAGTATATATGAACATAGCTTAAGATGTACAGCGGCAATATTTACTGAGCCGATTATCGCGTTACAGTAGTGTACTGCAGCCGATCGAGACGAACGAGTCGAGACGACAAAGTATTGACTAATGGTGAAGACGACGCACCTGACTCGAAGATGCGGCGCTGTATAAACGAAAAGGGACGAAGAAGGAATCCGAAGTCGTAAGTATCGCGACGCGAAATTTCGCTGGAGCGTTGCCAGGCGACTGCAAACTCGGCGTTCTAAGTAACCTAACCGCAGGTTCGTAAGGATTTCCCTCTAGGGTAAAAAAATTCAACGTGCCCCTTAAGGTAAGACCGTCTCTCATATACCAGTGTTCTCTTGTGGCGCTACATTCCGCTTTAGTTCACAAATTTTCCGATGGATATGAAGTAAACGTTTAACGAAAATTTAACGCAAGGACTTGATTTTAAAGATACCTATTGACAAGGTACATACGTTGAAAAAGTTATTCCGAAAACGTATACCTCAATTATGGAGAATTAAAATTGCACAATTAAATTTGAAAATTACAATCGCATGACGAATTTGGATATTTAATTGCTGACAACAATGATAATTTAATTTGCGTGTTAATTGCGACGATAAAACGCAGAGATAAAACTTGCAAAACAGTGATCTCAAAAATTACCAAAAAATCAATAGATGAACAAAAATATTTCAAAAAAATAAAAATAAAAATAAAAATAAAAATAAATTTTTTACTACCTACACAAGCACTCGCTATGTAAGCAAACAATATCAATTTCGCGATCAGAAAACGCGAAGTTTTCGCGAAAATTTAAAACACAAACATGTTGCCGTGTAAAAGAAAACAGTCCATTAAATACACGCGAATCATTCATTTCCTTTAAACAATTTTCAACCGCCGATATTCCGCAAAGAGCTGGAATTTAAATGACGATCAATAAACTCGGAATTCCTCGTTTCATTCTTTCAAACTGGTATCAGCAGAAAATTGATGATATGCAATTTAAAAGATCTTCAATAAGAATAATTTAACTTCAACAAGATTCGCGTTTTTTTTTTCAAAAATAAAATAGCTGACTTACAAGGATAATTTAAAGAATTTCACAGTCAAACGCCTGATTGTTAATAAAGGCATAAATGCAATCAAATAGAAAGATTCAAATAAAACGTCATCGATTTTACATGCAAATATATGCAGTTAAGTGAAATAAAGTGGGTTAATAGTTTTCAATTAGTATAAATACAACTTTATTATCGATTCTCCGAGGCTCAATCATAAATTTAATTCACTACGATTAATTATGCGTTAATTTATTACAGGTTATTCCATTTGAAAATGAATGTCAAATATGGGTGCAATTTAATATCCAAACGCTAAAATTAATCTTCATTAAATTGAAAACTAAAATGATCCACGACCAAATTCAGCAGACACGATTCGCAACTGAATTCAACATCTACTCCTGATTAGTCACAGATATTCGATAATAACTCACGAAATGAGATAAAGGCACATGGCAATCGCGTGTTTGCGTATCACGAAATTTGCTTTACTAATGGCGCATCGAATTAGAACGGAACTCTCCGACCTACGCAGCGTGTAACCATAAATTACTATCGGTAATTCGCAATAAATCCTACGATAAGAATGCGGTTTAACAAGTTCCGCATTATCCTGCCGTTAGTTAATCCGCGAGTATCATTAGAAGAAAATCTATCACCAACGAGGCCAGCAACCTCGTTTCCTCTCTCTTTCTCTCTCCGATCAGCCTCGACCCTGTCTATGATTCTCAACCGACAGAAGCTCGCGCTTTCGTAAATTACGCCATAATAAACACGACAAATGCCAACTTCCCGAAATCTTCGCCACGATGTGTCAAGACGATTTATCTTGGCCGCCCGAGTTCCGCCAAGTTTCCAACGGGGCAACCGCAAGAAGCATAATTTTGAATGTGCCGTTGTGCGCTAAGGTGACAATAAATATACCAGCATATAATATTCCCTCTATTTGCGAGATTACGGAAAGCATGATGAAACAAACGATGGGAAATAAATAACGGACGGTTCGACTTTCAGTCAGTTTCTTCAATACAAGATGCCAGATGGCGACAAATTTATGAAGCGTACATTTTAAACGTTCATATAAAAATTTATATTGTTTTAAAGGTTTTTCACGCATCTTTTGCAACTCAATTTTATACTTACAGGAGAAGGGAGTAGTATGGTACTCATTTCCATTTTATTGATTAATTTTGTTAATAATCCATATTTTATATTGAAACTTATTAAATGATTATATTCGACAAAGTTATTTAACAGATTCTGAATTAAAAGTAATAAAATATTTATTATTTAAGACGTAATTTATAAAAATGTGACGCCCTGCATAATTGATGAAAGAAGAGAAGTAGTGGTAATATGGCTAGACCAAAAATAAATTTGAAAATCTGATTTAGTTTAAAAGACACATAGTATTTTGTTACAAAATTATATATATTTTTAATTTTCCATCGTTTAGAATTTTTCCGCGTTCAAAAACATTAAAATTATTTTATCCTTGTATAATAATACCAAGGAAAAACTGACACCTCTAATGTTACACACATAGTTCTTTAGAATGATAATCAATTTATCGAACAAATATTTCTCGATGAAAATTTCACTGAAAAATAGCCATATTTAACAAAATCCCATATTATTGTTTAACTTTACACAACTCAAAATATTCAGTCAAATAAAAAATAAAATAACAAAAAAAAAACACTTGAATATATACATACATTTGTGATAATACACTCAAGTTTAAAAACAATGAGGAAGTATGTATAATTAAGTGCTAAAATGTACTTAAAAAAAATTTAGAAATACTCAAAAGTAAAAATACCTTATAACAATTGTTATAGCTAACAATATTACAACCCACCGTTAATATGCCAATAAACAATAACTTGTGTACTGGCATATTAACGGCTACTAAGTAAATAATTCCATAAACAATTGTTAGAATTCGTCACATAATAACAGGAGAAGCCATAATATTCACAATAATCACAACACCCTTTCTCCTCTATTATTAAATATTTATTACAAAAGTGAGCTTTAGTCATCAATTTTTATTTTATTAAATAGAAATTAAATAAACTCATTTTCATATTTTTAATAATTAAATCTTTCTTAATCTATAATATATTTGAATTCGTGAAATTTTTCATTTAAGATATTTTTCCCAAATTTTAGAATATGTTAAAATGCGTTAAAAAATAACATCTAAATAAATAATTTTCACAAGAATTTAAAGTTAATTTAGTGAAACAAATGTTTTATTTTCTGCAATAAAAAAATGTCACCAGAAACTTAACATATATCATTTAGCGTGACTAGCTGTAAATGTCATACATTGATCCATTCAAATTCAACTTTAGATTTTAGATGCCAAATGTCAGGCTGTTCAACTACTTTGATTGCGAGGATAATAGAACATACCTGTACATTAATCAATAATGATACATTGAAAACATTAATCAATAATGACTATTAATTCCGCAATATGCAAAATTAATGTCAAACATCTAACATTTTCCAGTTAATATTTTTTTCCCATCACATGTTACATTTTTTGTTAATGATAAAATTCGTACATCACTATAATTTTTTAATCCTGCAAAAATAAACTCGACAGAGAGGAAAAAATATTCGCTAAAAAGTTTGTTAGGGAAATTTAATAAAAATGCCATATCACGCCCACCAGTGTTACGTTCTAGTGATAAATAAAAAAATAACTCTATTTAATGTCCAGCTTTATATCCGTATTCGCAAGTATTATTTTATTCATATAGTAAAGTCCAGTACAAAAAAGTGCTTAACTACTTGCCGAAAAAAATCCCTCATTATTGATTTACTGATAGACGTTCAAATAAAAAACACAATTTAACGATTTAATTTAATTTACGCAGAAAAAAAACAGAATGTTCCGCTAATTGCGCGCCTTCAATTTTCTCACGCCATGCCCATATTTGCAAGTGTTAATTCTCAACGTGCGCATTCATGCGTGAAAAACAATGGGTGAACATGCAAAAAGGACCTTGACACTATTTATAGCAGGGTTAACGATGCTAAAACACAGTTTCAGTCTAAAGTGAAACTTCCTTTCATTTTTTAGACGCGCAAACGTTTTTCTCCAATGAACATTACATCATCGATATCGGATATAGCAACTTTTGTATCCAGCGAATTCCGTTTGATCGGATAAAATTGCGAATTAACATGCGAAACTACGGTAAAAAATAGC